>NW_026652282.1:12356720-12386010 GCF_009828535.3 Hylobates moloch | reverse complement strand
CTGAACCTTTGCTTGTTAATAGTTTTAAATCTGTAAGAAGCAATGCAATGAACATCTTCACATACATAACATACTCCTGGGAAAAGTCCACTGCAGAATAAAAAGTGAAACTGCAAGGGCCTCTAAACTCTTGTAGCTATTCTAGCTCCACTTTGAAGTTGAGCAGCAGTATAGGGCCATCTTGATGTAGATTTTTAGTCTTTCTAAAGGATTTTCACACCCATCTCTTCTATTGTCATCTCTGACTCAGGATAGGTATTCTGACAGCTCCATGCTATAGGTGAGGAAACTGAGGCTCAGGTAAATGATTTGCCCAAAGTCACAAAGACAGTCATTGGCAACTAAGGATTGAACTCAGAACTCCTAATAATTTCAGCCTGGTTTTCTGTTCATTCATTCATTGTTCATTCAACAGATGTTAACTGTATTTCCTAATCTATACTGTTTTGGTATAGGTTCATTCTACTTAAGAATGTCATACTCATCAATACCAATTGCCTGACAGTAAGTCCTTAATTTTTAAGCCATCTATAGGCTCATATCCTGTTTCTTATTCCCAGGGCTGGCAGAGGAGAAAAACCAGACTTGGCTGGTCTTTGAGATCAGAGGAAGTTTTCTGTTACTAAAACTGATTCATAGACTAGCTGCCAATTACACCAACTTAGCTCACCTCATGTAGGTCTTATCTCCTAAGCCGGCTTGGTCAGCTCCTGAGACACTTGTTCCCAGGAGAGTTTTCTGGGTGGCACATGCCTACTGCTGCCTCTTTTTAGTTCCAGAACATTGTGAAAATTTGGACTTCCTACAGATCATGAAGCCAAGGCCCAACTACCCACTGGCTGCTATGCCACATCTGGGCCTTTTTGATTCCAAAAGCCTATGCCTTCAGGTCCACCTTATAGTTTATGTCTTCCACCGAGTCTAATACAGGGCCTTTCCCCTTGAAGGAGATCAATCAATGATTATTGGCTTGAGTAGAAAAGTTGTGTTTTACTTGGAATATAAAAAATTAAAACAAGAAAACAGTATTAATAATCACACTCAGTCTACTGTTAACATTTTCATGTACTACCTCATTAAGTGGTTCATATATTCTACTTTTTTACTTACTATTAAATTGTATTTTATAATATCAATTAAAATTCTCAGATTAAAAAAATTTTATGGATACATACTAGGTATATGGGGTACATGAGATGTTTTGATACAGGCATGCAATACATAATAATCATATCATGGAAAATGGGGGCATCCATCCCCTTAAGCATTTTTCCTTTGAGTTACAAATGATCCAATTATACTCTTTTAGTTATTTTTAAATGTACGATTAAATTATTATTGACTATAGTCACCCTGTTGTGCTGTCAAATAGTAGACTTTTTTTTTGACAGGATCTCACTCTGTCACCTAGGCTGGAGTACAGTGGCACGATCTCAGCTCACTGCAACCTCTGCCTCCTGGGTTCAAGCGATTCTCCCACCTCAGCCTCCCAAGTAGGTGGGATTACAGGTGTGCACCTCCATGCCTAGCTAATTTTTGTATTTTTAGTAGAGACGGGGTTTCGCCATGTTGGCCGGGTTGGTCTCAAACTCCTAGTGTCAAGCAATCTGCCTGCCTTGGCCTCCCAAAGTGCTGAGCCACCACACACAGCCTCATTCTTTCTATTTTTTTGTACCAATTAACCATCCTCACCTGCCCCTGCCACCTTCCCACTACTCTTTCCAGCCTCTGGTAACCATCCTTCCACTCTTTATGTCCATGAGTTCAACTGTTTTGATTTTTAGATCCCACAAATAAGTGAGAACATGTAATGTTTGTCTTTCTGTGCCTGGCTTATTTCACTTAATATAATGACCTTCAGTTCCATCTGTGTTGTTGCAAATGGCAGGATTTCATTTTTTTATGGCTGAATAGTATTCCAGTTTGTATGTGTACCACATTTTCTTTATCCATTCATCTACTGATGGACACTTAGGTTGTTTCCAAATCTTGGCTATTGTGAATAGTGCTGCAATAAACATGGGAGTGCAGATATCTCTTCAAAATGCTGATTTCCTTTCTTTTGGGTATATACCCAGCAGTGGAATTGTTGGATCATATGGTAGCTCTATTTTCACTTTTTTGAGGAACCTCCAAACTGTTTTCCATAGTGGTTGTACTAACTTACATTCCTTGCAACAGTGTAGGAGGGTTCCCTTTTCTCCACACCCTCAGCAGCATTTGTTATTGCCTGTCTTTTGGATATAAACCAAAAAATTTTTCATAAATATAATTTGGGTGGCTGCACATTATTCTGTTTTTGAAAGGTATCATTATTTATTTAACCATTCTGATGGTCGTTTCAACTTTTTTCTCTATTAAAAATAATTCTCAATGTAATTGTTGAATCTAATTTCTGATAATTTTTTAGGTTAGTTCCTTAGAGACCGCATTGCTGAGACAAAGAGAAAAATTTCAAATGCTATCCATATGTGTTATCAAATTACCTTTTGGAAAGGTTATGCCAATGTGTATATCCAGCAGAAATAATGCTGCTATTTTAAAAATGCTATTAGCACTTTTTTCCATTTTAAAATTTTACTGTAAATTGACATTTGTTATTGTATATATTTATGGGGTACAAGGTGATTTCATGATTTATGAATACAATGAAAAATAATTAAAGCTAATTAGCATATCAGTTACTTCACATACTTTTTTTGCAGTGAGAACATTTGAAATTTACTCTCTTAGCAATTTCAAAGTGTACAATGTTCTATTTTTTTTTTTTTTTTTTGAGACGGAGTCTTGCTCTGTCGCCCACGCTGGAGTGCAGTGGCATGATCTCGGCTCACTGCAACCTCCGCCTCCCGGGTTCACGCCATTCTCCTGCCTCAGCCTCTCCGAGTAGCTGGGACTACAGGCGCCCGCCACCACGCCCGGCTAATTTTTTGTATTTTTGGTAGAGACGGGGTTTCACCGTGGTCTCGATCTCCTGACCTCGTGATCCGCCCGCCTCGGCCTCCCAAAGTGCTGGGATTACAAGCGTGAGCCACCACGCCCGGCCCTGTTCTATTATTAACTATATTTACTATGCTGTGCAATAGATCTCAAAAAAATAAAACCAACTTATTCATCCTGTTTGAGACTTTGTACGCTTTGACCATCATCTCCCCGTTGCCCCCACCCCATAGCCTCTGTAACCACCATTCTACTCTCTGCTTCTACCAGTTCCATTGTTTTAGATTCCACACATAAGTGAGAACATGTGGTATTTGTTTTTCAGTGCCTGGCTTATTTAATTTAAGAATGCTGTTATTTTGATGCTGGAATTAATACTGTTCTCTTTTCCAAGGCCTGGGATGCACAGAGAATATTCAAGGAGGCCGAGAAGTTCTTTGTATCTGTTGGTCTTCCTAATATGACTCAAGGATTCTGGGAAAATTCCATGCTAACTGACCCAGGAAATGTTCAGAAAGTAGTCTGCCACCCCACAGCTTGGGACCTGGGGAAGGGCGACTTCAGGTAGTGGGGCTGATACTTACACAACTGATACTAAATGGGAGAAAACAGAGGCAGGCTGAAGTTTAACTTGAATTCTTTCTCTGCTTTTCTGAGCACAGAAAAGATAAGTTAATTCTCCTTGAACTAAGGCTGGGAGTCCAGGAGAGCACATTTGGGTTTTCCCAGGAAAAGAGGATTGCCAGCAGGCTCTAACTTGAACCTTTGGACAATCTGCTTTCTTTGAAATATTATGCATCCATTGGCATTGTATGGTAATGGGGATGGTTGCACCCATATCAGGAAAGATTTCGTGCTAAGATTTTTGGAAGATGGACATATGAATCACACATTGATCTTCCCCTCCATGTTTCACTCTTGTGAGTGAGACAGAATAGGTGAATAAATAAGCTTGGATCGAAGGGAGAAAGCAGTACATGTCGTAAGAGAGACACAGGGCATGCTCTATGGAGAACTGGAAGAAAACTGACCACACTTGCAATAGGAGATAGGATCAGACCGTGCTTTACAAGTGGGATTTGAATTGGGTTTGGAAAGACAAGAAGGATTCAGATACACAGAGTCAGGAGGAGGACCCAAGCTGTGAGAACAGCAGGATCAAATACAGAGAGGCAGGACCTGACCTGCATACTGAAGTCAGCAAGTTAGGCTAGAATGAGAAATAAGTGAAGGAGAGTTTGTGTAATGTGGCAGAATGAGCACAGGCTTCAGAATCCTAGGTGTGTCACTTAATGACCATGCAACCTTGGACAAGGTATTTAACTTTCTTTGGTTTCAGTTTCCTTATTTTATAAAGTAGAATAGTAATTCCCAGGTTGCAGGCTTGTGAGAGCCTTAGGTTGGATTCCCCAGCTTGAAAAGAAGATCGTTTTACAAGTGCTTCATTGAGGAGAGCTCTGAGGCAGAGGGGAATGAGGGAAGCAGGCTGGGACAAAGGAGGGAGGTAAGTAAGGATGTGATCTTTACTGGAAACTTGGCCTCAGCCTTATCCCATGAAGCTCTCTGGAGCATAACTTGACCCACAGACTAGGCCACACCTCAAGACAAGGGGGCTAGCCTTTTATATTAGGCAGTCTTTGGCTGTGGACTGCCCCAGAGTATGGGGGAGCATAACTCCCATTTGGCCAAAGGCAGTGAAGGGAGCAGCTGTAGGCCCTTAACAGCTGTGACTCAGGCAGCTAGGGGATGGTGGATAAAGTCTTGGCAGGCCCCCTCCAGCATTGACTAGGGTAGGGATTGGATCTACAATCCTTTTCTGTAAAGGGCCAGATAGTAAATAGTTTAAGCTTTGCAGATCTCTGTTGCAACTACTCAGCTCTGCCCTTGTGACATGAAAACAGCCATAGACAATACACAAACAAATGGATGTGGCTGTGTGCCAATAAAAATTTATTTATAAAAACAGTGGCTTGCCAGCAGGCCATAGTTTACTGATGCCAGTGCTAGAGTGGGGCTTAAAAATGAGAAAGTATAAGTAGGTTTTCAAGCACAGAATCTTACATACAGTAGGCAGTAAATATATAGTAGTTATTTTTATAATTATTTCAAAAGAGAACAGGGAGAAACCAAATTAGAAAAGTAGGTTGGGGTTGTGAAAGGAAAATAGATTTACTGAGCATGAGATGAATACATAACTGAATATTTCCTTACCTTCCCCCTTTCTCTTGCAATGTGTGGATTACCATGCCCTCCCACTATCCCCTCCAGCTCGCTTTTCTCCTATAAATGTTGAAGCCCTCAAAATTATTTTTGGAGAAAGGCACAAACCACAGACTGTTTCTATAAATTCTGTGTTCTTTTCTTCTTGGCATGTTCTTAACCTTGGCAAAATAAACTTGTGAATTGATTGAGACCTATCTCAAATAGTTTTTGGTTTACAGGGTCATATTGGTGTATAAAAGGTGGCTGAGTTTATTCTTGAGCAATAAGGAGGCCTCGCAGGATATTGGAGGGGGTGGTGACATGATCCAAGTGGTATGAAATAAATTTGGGAATCTACTGATATATGACCCCTACACCCACCTGAATGAAAATGCTCTTGCTAAGTTAAAAAGGACCACCATCTCATTGCCAAATGCAGTTCTTATCCCATTGGGCTATAGCAGCATTAGACAAGATTTACAAGTTGTCTTTCAGATGCTTTTTTTTTTTTGACCGACTTCCACATTGTCATTCTTTTCCAGATTTCGTTGACCTCTCTGATTGTACTTTCTCCGTCTCCCCTGAATAATCTTCCTCTCCCCAGTCCTTAGGTACTTGGACCTTCTAAAGGTTTATCTTTGGTCCTCTTTTCTTGCATTCGATTCCTGCTCCATGGCCCATCATATCTATTTCCCAACTTACATGCTAATGATTCCCAAGTTTCAATTTGCAGCCCCTTCTACTATTTCTCTATCCTGGCAATACCAAACAGCGTGCAGTGTCCTGAATGCCATATTTCCACCCCCCTGCCCCTACGCCTTTCTCACTGAGCAGTAGGAACGTCAACTTCCATGTCATCTACCGGGCAAACTCCTGCACATTGATTAAGGTCCAAATTGCTCATTGCATCCTCAGTCATGCCCTTCTTGGTGCTTCTAGGGGACTGTGCCTACATTCACTCATTTTTATGCTCAAGGCTGTGTGTACTGATCACTTATAGAGTACTTGCCTCAGAGTTCTTGTAGCAGAGAACTCTGCTTATCTGTCTTCCTGTTAGTCTATGAGCAAGAGAACAGGATTCAGCCATGCCCATTGCTTTATATTGAGCAACTAGTACTGTTTCTAGGACATAAGAGGTGGGTACTCAAGATTCACTGGTGAGTAAGTCTTGGAAAGATGATGCATGCTACCAAAACCCCATACAACTCCACTGTAAGGGTTAAATGAAAGTCAGTGAGATTCATTTTCATCTTGTCCATTTTCATGCAGGATCCTTATGTGCACAAAAGTGACAATGGACGACTTCCTGACAGCTCATCATGAGATGGGGCATATCCAGTATGATATGGCATATGCTGCACAACCTTTTCTGCTAAGAAATGGAGCTAATGAAGGATTCCATGAAGCTGTTGGGGAAATCATGTCACTTTCTGCAGCCACACCTAAGCATTTAAAATCCATTGGTCTTCTGTCACCCGAGTTTCAAGAAGACAATGGTATGGACATTTTCTTGTGGCTTGTTTTGGAGGTTCTTTAATCTGTTACGGGCAAAGGTATTTATTATCTTATGTAGGAAATATTTACTTTTTGCCACATAAGGTATAAGGTGTTTACGGGTAACTGGAAATTACTACTGGTGAAAAAATTTAAGTATATATCAGAACATGTCAACTTTTGGTTTTGTATTATTGAAAAGGGAATAAGAGAGGTAACTGAATGAATGGACTTGGGATCCTGTGAAATATCTAACAGAAGTTTTTTTCTTAAAGATGATGAAACAGTCTCACAGAACTGAAATGGCTTGTCCAATTAGTGTCAGCATTCTAACTAGACCCCTCTGGTTCTAGGTAAAAATTTCCCAAAACTTTAGAGTTGGAATAGATTCTAAAAACCATTTTATAGAGGAGTAAACTGAAGACAAGAGAGGGAAAGTAGCCTGAAGTCAAAACGCAATGTAGTGGCGGAATCAGAACAACAGCCCTAAAGTCTTTTCCATAATATTACGCAAAGCAAAGTATAGCTTTAAATTTTGAAATTCTTAAAGAACAGGTGGTTTAATATCAAGATTAGAAGGGATTGAAACATTTTGTTCATCCTGCTGAAGTGTGAATTTCCCCTGTAACATCCCCTTAGATCTGTGCTATCCTTCAACATTTCTGCCTGAGGCAGCCCATTTCCTTTTAGATGCCTTGGACTTGATGAAACATGACAAATGTTCAGGAGATCCAATTTCTTCAGTGAGGATGCCATGGTTTTTGATTCTTCCTCATAAATGGAGGACAAATAGAGCCTAATGCCTTCTTCTCTTCCGCATATTCTCTCCCCTAATTTTAGTTATTTGTGACATAAAGATCAGCTCCTCTGTCTGGAGCATTTGGTCGAGGAGGTCAAGGTCATGAGCTCCATCCTTGAGTAGACAATTCACTTTGCCTTGATCTGTGGTTCCAGATCCTTGGTGATCCCACAAGGGCCTGGGAGTGGGCCAGCGTAAAGCCTATCATCATGTTTGAAATAGTTACTGTAGGCAGAGTCCTAGTGGATTACAGACTAGTAGCAGCATCCTCCCATGAAGAGAGTAACAAACAAAGGTAGTTAACAGTAACCATAACTGCTTCCTAATTTTAAAATATCATTAATTCAAGTCAATGAACAGATATTTTATTATTTTTAAATATTCCCTGACAGCAGGTAAAAATGGTTGATGACTATGTTTCTTAAGATGGTATTAGATCAGTGATGAAATAATCTGTACAACAAACCCTGTGACACGAGTTTACCTATATAATAAACCTGGACACATAACCCTGAACCTAAAATAAAATTTTTTTTTTTAAAAAAGATGATATTAGACATGGTTAAACCACCGGTTTGGAAAACTCCTGCTTTTTTTCTTGACTCTGCCCCTGATTTGTGAATAATGTTCAATAAATTCCTTTATTCCTTCCATTCCTCCCTCCCTCTTTCTCTTTCTTTCTTCTTCCAAACATATTTATCGAGCACATACTGTGTGCAAGACATTTTTCTAGACACCAGAGACACAGTGATGTGAAAAGTAGATAACATCCCCTGCTTACATTTCAATGCATTTCCTTTGTACACTAGAGATGAACTCCACTGCCTCTTTATGTCACTAATAAAGGATAAAATGAAATAACATGATTTGTTAAAGCATTTTAAATTCTTGGTAAGGAAGATACCCTTACATTTAAAGTACATTGTACTTTTCACCACCCGGTGGATAGTGCCCTCCAGGAGGGCTCTTTTGTTTTATTTCTCCTCCCTGGTTTACAGGCTTTTCACTGAATCTGTTTAGTATTTGTTTATTTAACAAAGACTCACAGAAGGCATCACGTAGCAGACATGGGACTAGGTTATGCAGTCTTAAATGAGACATTAACAGTCACTGACTTCGTGGAGCTTTCCAGAATAAACAGTGTGACTGGGAAAGTGGATGAAATAGCTCTAATGAACTCTGATAAGAGGTATTTAAGGGAGGAAACCGAAACTAATGAAGAAAATGAGGATTAGAAGTAACTTTGGGTTTTATTTACCTGTTCTGTTCCAGGGCTTCAACCTACTCCAAATCCCTTAGCTGAGAAAATAAATATATACATATTATTATGAATACTGTTAATTTTTCTCATGTATCTTTATAGTAAGTACATCTTGAGGAATAATATTTTGAGGTTAGGAAAATTCTCTTTAACACAAAACATCCACTGTCATCTTCATTGTAATATTTATCCTTTTCCATTTTACTTTCAGAAACAGAAATAAACTTCCTGCTCAAACAAGCACTCACGATTGTTGGGACTCTGCCATTTACTTACATGTTAGAGAAGTGGAGGTGGATGGTCTTTAAAGGTGAAATTCCCAAAGACCAGTGGATGAAAAAGTGGTGGGAGATGAAGTAAGTCAATGAGTATGCAATCAGTAAAATGTTTTCTAATGAGTTTGCTGTGTATTTAAAAGCATTTGACTGGCATGTACACACACACACACACACACACACACAGGCACACATTAACTAACTACTTTTTGTATTTTTAGTTTGTTATATTTTATATTTTAGTCTCCATTTGGATACCATCTCCTCAGATAAAATTTCCTTGGGTCAGGTGACACTACTTCATACTCTATATTCTTAAGTATTGGCTTACTCATTAAACTATGATGTTATGTTGAAAGTGATCAATTTATTCATTTTACATATTCTTTTATCCAGTCTTTTAAACAAAATGGCGACCCCACATTTTAGGCAAAGCATTGGGGATCCAATGCTAATAATTTCAGGTATGGTCCTCAACCCCAAAAAATGTTTAGTTTATGGCAGGATGTGGAAAATTAAACCACTGCAATTTGTAGTGTTGTGATGAGAGGGTACAGGGTCCGTTAGTGTCCAGGGGAGATCCAAAGCCCAACTGGGGTTGTCAGATGAGGAGAGGCATTTAAGCCCTGAGAAAGATGTGGGTGTAGAGGGGAACACAGAGAATTCCAAGCTCGAGAGAACCTGACACATTTGGGCAACAGTGACCATTTCCATGGTTGCAGCACTACATTACTCATTGCTGTGTCACAAGTGCCTCACACTGTGCCTGTCAAATGCAGGTATGAAATAAATAGGTTTTTGGATGAAGGAATTCTAAGAGAAAAAGAAAAAGAAGGAAAAAAAGAAAGGAGAGAGGGAGGGAGAGAATGGAAAAAAGAAAGAAATCTATCTTCTTTTTACCATCATAGACCCTGGTCAATTATTTCTTTCTTTATTTTTCTTATATTTTCTTTTTGAAGTGAAGATCTCCTGTGTAACAAGCAGTTCCACATGCACAGGTTTAAAACAGTACACTTCTTCTGTCAAGATTCTCTCTGTTAACATAAATCTTACTTGGGAGGAAATACGCAGCACCTATAAGAACTGTTTCCAGTGTTTAAATATTACTGAAGTTATGTCTACAATGATCCTGCAATTTTAAAGAAAAAATGTATTCCATTTAATCAAGGCCAAATACATGATTTTGCTACCGTTTTTTCTGGTTGGATTAATCTTTTGATCCCTCTTAGCTTACTTTAAAGGCACATGGAATCAGATCCTTAGAGTGATTCATTAATGCATCAATTGTTCCTTTGTTCAATAAATATAAAGGAATTCTTTCCGTAGTGTCAGGCACCATGTTTGACATTGGAATTAGAGAGAAGACCAAGACACAGCCCCACCCTCTAGGAGCTCAAGTCTCTAGGGCAAGAAGTTACTATAGGTGAATAATTGCAAAACAGGGAGATAAATGGCAAAGGAGGCACAACTAGAGAAGGCTAAAGGAGATTGAGGGGTTAATTCTGCCAGAAGGTGGATGGGATCAGGGCCAGGCTTCACAGAGGAGGGAACACTTGAGCTAGGTAGGTGTGGAGAATAAGTAAGATTTCAATTTTATTAAATTCTCTCTGCCAGGAGTACATGAAGTGTGGTGCCTGAGAGGAATTATTAGGGCTTTCACTGTACATTTTTGGCCATGCAATGCACTTTATGAATTTTATTAAATTAGTCTTTTGAAGACATAGCTATTTTCCAAGGGTATATTCTGGCTGAATTAATTAAAACTAAGAGATAACCACATAATGAGCTTTACTGTCTGATTTTTAAAAATTTTTTATTTATTTTTTATTTTTGTAGGTGATTTTTTTTTACATTGTTTCTATTTCACCCAACAACCATTTCTAATATGAATACCATTGATTGGCTGGACACGGTGGTGCCTGTAATTGCAGCATTTTGGGAGGCTGAGGTGGGCAGATCACTTGAGGCCAGGAGTTCGAGACCAGCCTGGCCAACATGGTGAAACCCCGTATCTATTAAAAATACACAAATTAGTTAGATGTGGTGGCACACACCTATAAACCAAGCTACTTGGGAGGCTGAGATGGGAGAATCGCTTGAACCTGGGAGGCGGAGGTTGCAGTGAGCCAAGATCGTGCCACTGCACTACAGCCTGGGTGACAGAGTGAGACTCTGTCTCAAAAAAAAAAATTTTGATTGATAAAACTGCACTAGTTATGCCCACCTGCTTGTGATGCTTGTGATGGGTGATCCACAGCTAATGTATTGTTTTCTTTTCTCCCCAAAGGCGAGAGATAGTTGGGGTGGTGGAACCTGTGCCCCATGATGAAACATACTGTGACCCCGCATCTCTGTTCCATGTTTCTAATGATTACTCATTCATTCGGTAAATTACAGTTTTCTTGTTTCTGTTTAACTTCTAGGATTTGTGGGCAGCTGTGCTAATAACGACAAAAAGTAGGGACAAATGAAGTGATAATTATAATTTTTCTATTTCCACCCATAACTCCAAGCTCAATACAGATGCTCCTTGCTTTACAATGGGGTTACATCCCAATAAACTCATCATAAGTTGAAAATACCTTAAGAATGCACTGAATACACCTAACCTATGGAACACCAAAGCATAGCCTAGTCTACCTTAAACATGCTCAGAACACTCACATTAGCCTACTGTTGGGCAAAATCATCTAACACAAACCTTATTTTATAATAAAGTGTTCAATATCTCATGTAATTATTTAATACTGTGCTGAAAGTGAAAAACTTTGGGTACTTACCATTAACATACACAGCTGAAAGCACTATTGTAAAGTCGAAAAATCAAAAGTCCAACCATTGTAAGTTGGGAACTGTCTGTATAGATGATCAATTTCAATTCAATTTAAACTAACACAATTTATTGTGTTAAATTAAACTTGTGTAAGATTTTGTCTCTGTCATCAAGCAATCAATAGCATCATTGGGAGAAATAAAAAGTAGTTTTGTCTTCTTGTTACTGGCAGTTTATTGTACATTGTAATAGAAAGAGAATTTTTAACTCGAAGTCCAAAAACATATGTTCTTCACCTAGTAACCCCAGTCCTTGAATTTGCTGGAGCTCAGTTTATTTGTAAAATGAAAATAATATTATTGACCTGTTGTAAGGATGGATTTGCATCATTTATGTGAAAGGGCTATTAATCTGTAAAACACAAAACAAATGTTAGCTAACATTTAACAGAGTAATATTGCCATGTTTATCAACAGATACATAAAACGCAAATAGGTTATGATGAGTGTAGAGTTCATGTCTGGAGAAAGAGATTTGATCAGTATCTCTTTGGTTACTTGGGCTCCAGATTTAAATATATGCCCCAATCTATAACTCTAAGACAGTAAGTAAACACGGGACTGCTTTTTTGTTTCTTTGTCTCCTGTGCAGATATTACACAAGGACCCTTTACCAATTCCAGTTTCAAGAAGCACTTTGTCAAGCAGCTAAACATGAAGGCCCTCTGCACAAATGTGACATCTCAAACTCTACAGAAGCTGGACAGAAACTGCTGTAAGAAATACCTCAAAATGTTGAACCTCTCCTAGTATTCAGTATTACTCATTTCCATGCCTAGGTTTGAATTTGATTTCTTTGTTCTAAAAAGAAAATTTTATGGCCTCAAAATGTCCTCATTTACAAACCAAACATTAAATTTGTGGTCAGACAAGAACCTAGACCATACAACAATTGGATGGGCCACCTCTTTTCTCCCTATCATAACTACAGCCCTCTCTTCGTGGTAATTGGAAGGAAAGAGCGGTTTAGGGAGGAATATATCCGTTAATATGCATTCTTTTCTTATCTGCCAGAAGCAAATTTAGCCAAGTCAAAGAGAAGAAACCATAGATCATAGATGTAAATGTATGTACATCTGGAACCCCTCAAAAGGCCCTGAACCCCCTCTTTTTTGTGTAGCAATATGCTGAGGCTTGGAAAATCAGAACCCTGGACCCTAGCGTTGGAAAATGTTGTAGGAGCAAAGAACATGAATGTGAGACCACTGCTCAACTACTTTGAGCCCTTATTTACCTGGCTGAAAGACCAGAACAAGAATTCTTTTGTGGGATGGAGTACCGACTGGAGTCCATGTGAGTACACCCAGTTGACAAGTTTCACACCCATTCCTTGTCTACTTCGTCTAGTCTCCTTTGGCCCCAGTCTCATGAGGACTTGTGACACAGCTGAGAATGTTTCTTTCTCTGTAGTACCTGCTTCTTTCTCTGCTATGGTGACAGCTGCCATTTTATGGGAGAAAAATCACAACTGTCGAGCACCTATGTATGAGACATAGTGAAGGCAACTGTACAGACAAACACAGATGCATGCACATGTGTGCATACACATACAAGAGTGTGTATTCTTTCGTCTGTTTTATTAGTCTCATCTTTAAAATACATATTATAACTGTCTCCAACTAACTGTACTCGAATCCTGCTTTCCAAAGACAAATACTTTTTTTTAAACAATTTTAATGCTATTATCTCTTCTTTCTGGCCGTCACTTTCATATTTTTAAGTAATTTTCTTATATTGCTATTTTGTTATTGCTCGGTTTTAAACCTTCGCTTTGGTCTACTCTTCCACTTCCATTTCTTGCTCTTCCAATAAGGCCTTATAATGATTTTTAGTAAAACAGTTATCAATGTTTACATCGCTATGCCTGAAGAGCCAAGTAATGTACTATTTTGTGTCCTTTCTTATGTGGCTTGTTGTTTGTCTCAAAGTTTCTACTTGCCTGAATTTTTTGGCCTACCTAATTTGCTATCTACGTTGTATTTGTTTTTCTCCCAAATATTTCAACATATCTATTCTTTTCAGTCTCATTTTTTTTTCCCTAGAGACTTCCTTCTTGGAGTCTTATATTCTCCTTTCCCAACATTTGTTGTTCTCCTGGGTTGAATCCACTGCTTCCTAGATTCCATGTCTTCTTTCTTGGATTACCTCTTGTTTTTCTGGAGCATAGCCTCCAACTGACTGTCTAAGGAAGGGCACAAGGGGTAGGAGGATCAACTGGTCTCCAAAGTGGTTTTAACCACACCCTGACTTCCATTCCTCTTCTTTTCAGCCCAGTATTATTTTCCCACCCTCACCTGTGCTTGAATTCCAACCCTCTTTTGGATTTTTTGGCTCTTTGTGGGTCTGTGCCCCCTCTGTGTACAAATTAGGTCATGGCTTCCTGTCCCTGAGAAAGCAGTTACCCCTGTCTCATCATTTCTCGTTTTCCAAAAGTCTGTTGATACCTTTAAAAGATCCCTTTACTATCACTTTAGTGGGATCTTGGAAGGAAAAGGAAATAAGCACATGTGGGCAATCTGTCGTCTGTAACCAGCAGTCTGCTATTTCTCTTTAATCAGATGCAGACCAAAGCATCAAAGTGAGGATAAGCCTAAAATCAGCTCTTGGAGATAAAGCAGTGAGTATTCTGGACAGTGAATTAATTATTTTTGAGTGCACAGTCTTCACTTAAATAGGGCACAATAAACCCATTTCAGTGTGAACTGAAGAGAGGCCATGTGGTTCTTTTCAAAACTATAAGTTCCAGATTCTGGCCTTTGGCTTTGGGTTTTTAAAGTAACCTATTCTTTATTGGATAAGCTAGTCCTACTTTTTATTGCCTTGAGGTGTTATGAACTTCAATGAGAAAACATCTGTATCAATCCTTAAATATCAGATACCAATCCTTTCAATTGACTCTTGTCACCATTACTTTTATTCTAGAAAGAGAATATGGTTATATTTTGAAAGGTAGTTTGTTTTTAGAAGCAGTACAGTTAGGTTTTTTTAGTTTGTTTTATTTTAGCTAATCATCTGTATCCTGGCTTCACTCAGAGTGTGGCCCATGGACCAGCAGCATTTGAATCACCTGGAAGCTTGTTAAAAATGCATAATTTCAAGCCTAGCCCTGGACCACTTAATCAGAATCTGCATTTTAGCAAGCCTCCAGGTGATTTGTATGTACAATCAAGGCTGGGAAGCGCTAATTTAGAACATTGCTTCTCAAACTTGGCTGCACAGTGGAATCACATGGGAAGTTTAAAAAATATTAATGCCTGGGTTATACACCTGCAGAGATTCTGATTTAATTGTTCTGGGGTATGGAGTCAAGAGTTGGGCATCAAGAGTGTTTAAAGCTCCCCAGGTGATTCTAGTCACAGCAAAGTTTGAGAACAACTTATTTAGGGAAATGCATTTTGGGGGTAACAAAATATTTTACAGGAAATTATGTTATTTACACCTTAATGTGAATTATTTACTTAGCTATTGCTCTCTCCTTAACATCTGTCTCAGGTGATCCAGTCTGAGGAAGTAGTAGCTTTGATTGGGAAAGAGGAGAGGAAAGAGTAGTCTCGGGTAGATGGGGCTCAAAAGCCTGAGAGTGGGCATGACACCCTGAAGGCTTTGCAGGTTAGAAGTCAATCTGGGACTATTGGATAAAACGGTCCAAGATGCTACAGCAAATTGTTGTCTGCATTGGATAGATCCAAAGATTGTGTTTCTACCCCCTTACCTTTCCTGAAAAGTTAAACATTGTCCAAGATTCAGTAACACTTTTAGTATAATTTTCATAGGTAAGACATCAAAACATAAATAACTCAGGACTAAAAAGATGAACATTCAAGAAAGAAAAAATGAAAATGGAAGTGCATTTCTTTCCAATCGTTAAGAGTTCAAGTTCCTATTTCGTAATAATCATTGGGTGATTGTGGGACTATTTCTCTGTCATATTTTTATTAGCACTTCCTTGGCTTAGTGAATTTTAATTAGTCTCGGCGGATCAGGATATTTTCAATTATTTTTTTTCCTGACATTTATACTCATCCTCTTTCCATGCAGTGAGGGTTGGTAAATAGTATTCAGGGGGTTTGATGCTGTAATGTTCTGAGGCCAATTCACTGAGCAACAATCTGTTTTGATGAAACGAGATCATATATTTAGTGCATCTACACATCAGGGTCAGAATATCTGCTCAGTTCAAGCTATTTCATGGTGAATTCCAATGGATCTATGGCATTATTTTGAGAACTCAGCCTTTAAAATCTTTTATATTTTATATTTATAGAGATAGTAGCCAGACCGTTATTAGTAACAATATTAATAATATTATTACTATCAAAGGAACTCCTCCAAACCTGGGTGAAACCAAGCTGAAGTGAATGTAACAATTCTTTTGTGAAATATTATAATTTTTAAAGGGAAAGGAGAAACATACAACTAGTGCCATTCATTGATTCTTACTGCCAGCTACTGGAGGAAAGAGTGAATGCTTTCTTTTAAGTCTTTAAAAGCTATGCAAACATAAGCTATTTGTTTAGCACTGGAAAACAAGAACAAACAGATTAGCTTGCTGTTTACAAAGTATTATTTTTCATTCGAACTTCAAGTTTTTCTTTTACACTTATAGATAAGTACATTTCTGAGAACGTACCATAAAAATAGTAAAAACTGATTTTGTCCACAATGTACAGACATTTTGCTACAAAACCCACAATTTTGTTTGACTCCCATCGGTAAACCTACACTCAAGGTGTTAATTTCAGTTTACATCAAACTAAAGTAAAAGGACCCGTGAACCCAATGGTTCCTAAAGCATGGTTGCCTGACCAGCAGCATTACCACCACCTGGGAGTTTGTTAGAGCTGTAAATTATTGGGTTTCATCTCAGGCTTCCTGAATCAGACGCTGTAGGGGTGGACCCAGCACTCAGTGTTTTAACTAACCCTTCAGGTGATACGGATGCACACTTACGTTGAAGGTCACTGACTTAATGAACAGCAAGAATCTCTGGAATATTAAGAATAATTCTTGAGGAGTATCAGATTATAAATGTGTCTTATGAGTCCAGCTGAGCAGTGTCTTTCTTCTGAATTTGCAGTATGAATGGAACGACAATGAAATGTACCTGTTCCGATCATCTGTTGCATATGCCATGAGGGAGTACTTTTTAAAAGTCAAAAATCAGATGATTCTTTTTGGGTGAGTTGATTTGCTGGGTTCTCAAATTACTCCAACTAGGATTTCTCTTACTCTTGAGTCTGAGGAGATACTCTGCCTAAACTTTTCTTCAAGTGAAATTGATAAAAATCTCCTTGTAACTTATACTTCTTTGGTATCATGGAATTTGGGCGACTCCATAGAGGGCTGATCGTGCCTTATTTGACTTGTAGATTGCAAGAGTATTGTTCTTACTAAGCAGCTGTCACTTTCTTCTCAGAATGCTCTCACACACCCTCAGCACTGAAAGCAAAAAAAGGCAGAACTTCCTGCCTTCATTGACCTATATTCTAGTATATATGTTGTGTATGTGTCTATGTGTGTAATATGTAAGTGAAATATAGAATTACAAGGTACTAAGTGCTAGGGAGAAAAATATAAAAGGGTCTGGGGAGGGCTGGTGTGTGTGTGTGTGTGTGTTGGGCAGGGAGTAGGTCAATTTTAACCAAAATGGTCAGAAAAGACATCACTAATATTTGAACAAGTATATGAAGCAGGAGAGAGAGAGAGAGAGAGAGAGAGAGCAAGAGTGAGAGAGCGAGAGCGAGAGCCAGCAATGCAGACAATGGGGAAAGTGTCTCAGCTGGGGGAAACAGCAGGTGCAGACCCTGAGGAAGGAATATCCTCGGCCTGTTAAAGGACCAGCAAGGAGGCCAGTGGCTGGAGCAGATTAGAAGACAAGTGGAGACGTAGCCAGGACGATGTTAGGGGCGTAGAGGAAGGAGGGAGAGACAAAAGGTCATGTGGGCCTTGAAGGCCATTCTAAGGACTTTGGCTTTTATTCTGAGTCAGATGGGTAGTCACTCAAGGGCTATAAGCCACACGATCTATCTTATTTTGTGCTAGGATCACTTGACAGCTGTGAGAGCACAGGCGTGTCACATCATATGGTAGACCCCACTCATTACCTTCATCCATGGGTGCAACACGACATTTTCTGCTGGGTAGGACCAGGTTGTGGGTATAAATCTCTGCGTGTGGTACTGAGCCATCTCTGCCCACCACATTGTTTGCCACAATCCTGGGCCACCAATTATTCCTTGATTCTCCTGCTGTTTTCAGTTTGGAAATTTTCTATCATTGAAAAAGATGTGGGTTTTATATGAAGGCAGAACAAATAGTGCCGAAACTTGATATCACAATTTTTATGTAGTTGATTTCATGTGCTTTGGGCAGCATTAATGTTTTTTTTTTTTTGACAATTACATCCTCTTATTGTTTGCCCTCCCCCATGTCTCTACCCTGTGATCCTCTCTCTAATCTCCTTTTCACCAGCAGGGGAAGTCTTCATTCTCTTTATTGTGTCCTCTGTGCCACAAGTGAAGATATTTGTTTTGTTTCTCTACAGGGAGGAGGACGTGCGAGTGGCTAATTTGAAACCAAGAATCTCCTTTAATTTCTTTGTCACTGCACCTAAAAATGTATCTGACATCATTCCTAGAACTGAAGTTGAAAAGGCCATCAGGTGACATTTTACTTTCATCTAAGGGTGAGGGGGTTAACAAATACAACAACAATAACCAGTATTTTGTGTGTTTTTCCTGTGTGCCAAGCATTATTCTGAGTCATTTACGTGTATGTTACCTCATGCTACAAACTCCATGTAATTCCAGAAGGATCCCACAGCAAGGGAATAATCTTGATTTGAGTTCCCCCAGATGTAGGCCCTTACAAAAGGGAAGGAAAACTACAGATTACATGTTATCAAGCAAGTTACCACTATGGGCAACTAGAGCTCAGTCCTGCTGGGAAATGTGGACAGACTGTGTAGAATGTGCACCTGAATTGTCCCATCAGAGGGCTGAGGAAGCTGGGGTATTTATTTACCACCTCCCATCAGTTATTGGCTGAGAACTGCTTCCAGGTGGCATTTATTTCCCAGCATTTCAGCCCTGCAGGCAGGGCAGATCTTGTGGTCTGAGAATGCTCTCTGGTAAAGGGGAGCAGGTGCTGGTTGAAGAAAGTCTGGCTAGAACTCATGGAAAATAGTAAGTGCAGAAGGGACATGGACAGGTATTGCCATCATTTGCTCTCGGGACTTTGACGTAGGGTTCATTTAACTGCCCAAATCCTGAAACAAGGTAGGCAAGTACAGGATTCCTTACGTATTGCTTGGCCTCTACGCTAGGTGAGGGACTTGCAATGAATGTTTAGAAGAAACAGTACGTCCAATTTGCCTCAATTGTTTCCCACAACAGACAGCAGGAGTGAAGAATGGATTGACCTTGCAGATGGTTTCCTGTCATTATGAAAAGGCTTAATATACCTACTACTTCTGGGCAGCTCACTAGGTGGCCCTCTCGAGCTGCATCAGAGTCCTGTTTAACTTTGCTGGGCAGGGTGTGCCTAGAAAATCTGGCTTGGTTGGAGTATATGACCCAACTGTGCCCAGAGACTCACTCACTGCCTCCAGAAGACTTGTGTCTGTCTTAGGGAAAACTTCCGGCTGAGATCTTTATGAAAAAGCTCAGCCTTCCTGGATACTCAGCTGCAAGCTACAGGGGACCTCAAACTCTCTGTTTCCAGGATGACTCTTTTCAGATCTTTTCTGGCTGAGGATTGCAGGGGTTACCTGACTAATTCTGTGTTGATCTCTCTCCTTCTCTGGTGGACTCTGACCTCCTGATCTGGGCTATACCCAAGGGTAGGAAGATGAGATGCCAGATACTTTGGTCTTTGATCCAGAATGTTCTCCATATCACTGGTTTTTTTTTTTCTTTAAACAATCTTTATCCTTTTGCCTCCATAAAAGTCAGCCGTCTCCCATCCCAGTGCTGAAGAAACTGACAAAGTTCCCTTTCCTATGTGCCTCCCCAGTGCTACCTCCAAATGCCAATATCTTTTATTTGGAAAATATTACTATAGAGACTTGGTCATAGGACCGATTCATTTGTATAATAGAAGAGGTGTATCCAATTATCCGTTTCCATTATTTGATATAAAGTCATTGTAGATGTACTCTGACAGAAGGGAAATTCTTGCCAAATATGCTAACTTTGCCCTTAAACACAGCAGTCACAAATGAATAAATGTCAACCATTTATACATTTCCACGCTTGCAACTCAATTTTCCAATGGAGCTGTTGATGAACCTAATCTAGGTTGCAAGGCATGAAAGATGCATAATTGTCGAAGACTTATATCTTTAATTAGACCTATTTACTTTGCTCTTATTATGATTTTGGGTGTATATTCCTTTTTTTTTTTTTTTTTTTTTTTTGAGACGGAGTCTTGCTCTGTCACCCAGGCTAGAGGGCAGTGGCGCGATCTCGGCTCACTGCAACCTCTGCCTCCCCGGTTCAAGCGATTCTCCTGCCTCAGTCTTCCAAGTAGCTGGGACTACAGACATGCACCACCATGCCTGGCTAGGTGTATATTCTTATGATAAGCTCTATTAAATCCTTTCAGGAACAATGATATAAACAGTAAATAACTACACACAATTTTATTTTGTCTAAGTGTCCCCTTTGCTGTTTTTTGCTTTGCAAATAGGATGTCCCGGAGCCGTATCAATGATGCTTTCCGTCTGAATGACAACAGCCTGGAGTTTCTGGGGATACAGCCAACACTTGGACCTCCTAACCAGCCCACTGTTACCATATGGCTGATTGTTTTTGGAGTTGTGATGGGAGTGATAGTGGTTGGCATTGTCATCCTGATCTTCGCTGGCATCAGAGATCGAAAGAAGTAAGTGGCCTTTCCTAGACTTAACTATCCAAAAATAGAAAGATTTAGAGAACAGTAACTGGAAAATTTTCAGTAAGTGGTAGATTGTATAGCCCAATTACTTAGTTGGACAATTTTGCACCTAAATACTCTGATGCATTCCCTAGAAATTTACTAGATGTCATCAGCAGTTCATCTTCCTAGTAAGCCCACACAGTGAGTATCTGGCCTGGGATTTATTAGCATGCCCTAGTAAACTCCATCCCAGCCACAGTGTCATTTCCCTCCTACGAAGAGGCACTGCAAACTCGGCAGGTATGGGTGGACTCAGGGAATGGTTCTCACTGCTCTCACTGCTGAATCCTTTTCAGTCTAAAAGTAGGGACTGGATTGCTGGAGACTGGATTGCTGATGGGTTTGAACCGTGAAATTGTTCACGAATGGGCTGTGAGATTTCTTTGAAACTGCTACTCGTGTTTTTGATTATTTGTTTGTTTGTTTGTTTGTTGAGACAGAGTCTTGCTCTGTCACCCAGGCTGGAGTGCAGTGGTGCAATCATAGTTCATTGCAGCCTCGATCTCCCAGGCTTAAGTGATCATCCCACCTCAGCTTCCTGAGTAGCTGGGACTACAGGGGTGCGCCACCACGCTCAGCTAATTTTTGTATTTTTTGTGGAGGCAGGGTTTTGTCATGTTGCCCAAGTTGTTCTTGAACTCCTGAGTTCAAGCAATCTGCCTGCCTCGCCCTCCGGTGCTGGGATTACAGGCGTGAGCCACCGTGCCCTGCCCAAACTGCTACTCTTTACTCACTTTTATTTCTCAGGGGTAGCTCAGACTCTATATCATTCTCTCAGTTCATGGTTAGGCACGCTCTAATTTGTTCCTGAACTGAAGATCAAAGTTCATTGAGGATTTAAATTACTAGAGACCTGATTTCTAGTCTTGCTTTGCTACTAGATGTTTTTCTTCTGTCCTTACGAAATTGACTCTTGCTGGGCTTATGGAATGAAGGTTAATATTTTATAGCACCTAACAAAACTCTATGCACACCTCAGGTTGTTTAAACATATTCTTGATTGAATCTCTATGTGTGCTAGTCTATTTTGCTCAATTTTCTTCACTATAGAGATTTTTCGGTTCCCCAAAATAGCTTCATCTAAAAAGTTAGGCATTCAGTGTGTAATACATTCATATGGTTAAAATTAAAAAATACAAAGGTGAACATGAAGAGTCTTCCTTACCACCTTTTGCCTCCAAGTTCTCTTCCCAAAGCCAAACAAAGTTATCAGTTCCTTGGAGATACACACACACACACACACACACACACACACACACACACATATAGTCTTTTTTTCTTTTTTCTCGGACATATATATATATATATATATATATATCTCCTTTTTAGTATACAAATATATACTTTTTTAGTGCGTATATATGTGTGTATGTGCATATGTATATCTCATTTTTTAGTATACAAATGTTAGCAGGCTATAAACAATGCTCTGCATATTTTGTTTTCCACTTAATGGTTTTTTAAAATTTTTATTTATATGGGTGTGATCCACCACACCCAGCCCACTTAATGTGTTTTAGAGATCATTACACATTAGTTGCACAAAAAACTTCTCCTTTTTTCTGGCAGTATAATTTCCCATTTCATGAACGGATTGTAATTTTGATAAACAGTCATCTGTTGATGAACTTTTATGTTGTTTCCAAATATTTGTGTTTACTTAAAAAAAGGTGATGGCTTAATATAGGTAATTTCCTGAGTATGCCAATAGACCTGTAAGATGAATCCTAGCAGTGGGAAAGCTGGGTCAAAGCATACGTGCAATTGCTAATTTTGATAAATATTGCCAAATTGCCCTCAATAGCGGCTGTACCAATTTATACTCACATCAACAGTTTATGAAACTTCCTGTTCCTCCCGCCCAGCCTCCTTAACACAGATTGCCCTCAAACTTTTTGATCTTCATCAGTCCGATTGATTTTAACATAAGCATATTAAGGCAACCTTGCTCTACTTAACAGGAAAAATAAATCAAGAAGTGAAGAAAATCCTTATGCCTCCGTCGATATTAGCAAAGGAGAAAATAATCCAGGATTTGAAAACACTGATGATGTTCAGACCTCCTTTTAGAAAAATCTGTGTTTTTCCTCTTGAGGTGATTTTGTTGTATGTAAATGTTAATTTCATGGTATAGAAAATATAAGATGATAAAGATATCATTAAATGTCAAAACTATGACTCTGTTCAGAAAAAAAATTGTCCAAAGACAACATGGCCAAGGAGAGAGCATCTTCATTGACATTGCTTTCAGTATTTATTTCTGTCTCTGGATTTGACTTCTGTTCTGTTTCTTAATAAGGATTTCGTATTAGAGTATATTAGGGAAAGTGTGTATTTGGTCTCACAGGCTGTTCAGGGATAATCTACATGTAAATGTCTGTTGAATTTCTGAAGTTGAAAACAAGGATATGTCATTGGAGCAAGTGTTGGACCTTGTATGGAATATGGATGGATCACTTGTAAGGACAGTGCCTGGGAACTGGTGTAGCTGCAAGGATTGAGAATGGCATGCATTAGCTCACTTTCATTTAATCCATTGTCAAGGATGACATGCTTTCTTCACATTAACTCAATCCAAGTACTATGGTGATTTGCCTACAGTGATGTTTGGAATCGATCACGCTTTCTTCAAGGTGACAGGTCTAAAGAGAGAAGAATCCAGGGAACAGGTAGAGGACATTGCTTTTTCACTTCCAAGCTGCTTGATCAACATCTCCCTGACAACACAAAACTAGCACCAGGGGCCTCCGTGAACTCCCAGAGCATGCCTGATAGAAACTCATTTCTACTGTTCTCTAACTGTGGAGTGAATGGAAATTCCAACTGTATGTTCACCCTCTGAAGTGGGTACCCAGTCTCTTAAATCTTTTGTATTTGCTCACAGTATTTGAGTAGTGCTGAGCACAAAGCAGACACTCAATAAATGCTAGATTTACACACTCCTTATGCTTACTTATGTGCTGGGGCTTCTTTACGTTTTGTCTGCTTTTCAGTTCTATGAACAAAGTTATCATCTGAGTGTCTGGGGCTCCTGGCCTTCTAAATGTCTCGTGATATATTGCAAATTCTCAGATTGCTTTATTGTACAGAGCAATTGTAAAACTGGTCCCAAAAAAGTTATGTACAGAGTGTATACGCCATCAGATTAGGAACCAAACCTGATGCTGCTTTTATATTTCTCACAGTCACTACCCCAGTGTGAGCACAGCATTTCTTAGATACCTGAAGATTGGTTAAAACTAGATTAAATAGATTAACATATCTAAACTCTACGCATTAACTCATTCTATGTGGTGACCAGCATAATGTTACAATGACTTTGTACTTTATAAATTCTCTATGGTAATGGTGGATCAATTAGCCAAGTGAAGGGAAGATGAGTTTCATAATCTATTAAATAACCTCAAAATAAGGGTCATTTGAGGCTCTTTGATGTCTTAATTATCTGATACCCAGGTAGCAGAGATAGAGTTCTTTGTTATTTTACGAGATACAATCAACATTTCGCATCACCATCTGCATCATCCTGCCATTCACTGGGCCCACAGCTTGGGGCAACATACAATATAATTTACTCCTCGGCTAAGCAACCGTTTCATAGACAGTTTTGTCTTTTATCTTGCATATGTCCCGTCTTCTCTACTATATCATGAAAATCTTCTGTCAAGCTACTGCTGTCTAAACATCCTTTGTAGTTGCCACAAGGTCTTTATGAAGTTCATAAACTTGGTTCAACACAGTGCAAGAATAATTTCTGCAGGAACCAATTTCATCATCTAACATCTTCAAAAGAGCCTCCCCAGACAGGGCAAAGGACCCATGTGCATGTGACATAGTGTCCAACTGTAACACAGAAAGAAAAACCTGCTTATTTCCGTAACTTAATTTTGGGGTTTTCTCCAGAACAGTTCTCACTGTGCCCACCAGGTAACGCTTGTGGTCCTTCTCCTGTGTAGCAGCATCCTCTGAAAGGATGGAGACTCTACAAAGAGGGACTGGTGCCTGGGCCTAGGGTGGAAGTTGGCAAACAATGGCCCATGGGCCAAATCCCTCCCATCACATTTTTTGTTTTGTTTTGTTTTGTTTTATTCTGTTCTGTTTTGAGACGGAGTCTTGCTCTGTCGCCGAGGCTGGAGTGCAGTGGCGCGATCTTGGCTCACTGCAACCTCTGCCCCCTGGGTTCAAGTGATTCTCCTGCCTCAGCCTCCCGAGTAGCTGGGACTACAGGTGTGTGCCACCACACCCAGCTAATTTTTTGTGTTTTTTAGTAGAGAGGGGGTTTCACCATTTGGCCAGGCTGGTCTCAAACTCCTGACCTCAGGTGATCGGCCTGACTCGGCCTCCCCAAGTGCTGGGATTACAGGCGTGAGTCATTGTGCCCGGCCACCCCACCACCTGTTTTTGTCTGGCCTGTGAACTAAGAGTGATTTTTACATTTTTAAGTGGTTGAAAAAAATTAGAATAAGATTTCATGATAAATGAAAATGATATGAAATTCAAATTTCAGTGTCCATAAATAAAGTTTTATTGGAACCCAGCCACACCCATTCATTTTCATATTGTCTAGGGCTGCTTTCATGCTACAGAGCAGAGCTGAGTAGTTGAAGTAGAGACGGCATGGCCCACAAAGCCATTTACAGACAAACTTTGCCAAACCCTGGGCTATAAGGAAGCAAGGATTAAATGAAACTGCAAATGCAAAAGGGCCGTTGTGGAGCTCACAGACCAGAGAAACGTAGTGATCAGGCCAGAAAGGGCAGGTGCTAGCTTCCTCTTCTCTGGTGTCTCTCAATGAGCTATTCTTCCTCATTTGAGACCCTCCTCCCTCCACATTTAGGTAAAGATGGGGCCTTAGGTCCAATCTCTCCTCTTCATAAACCCACTCCCAAGATAGAATAAAAACTGAGAAACTCAACTTGCTAAATCTACTGTGTTGGAATCTTAATGAACTCAAGTAGATATGAGGTGAGTTTTGCCAGACCCTCTTGACTTTGTGTTTGACTTCTGGCAGGTCAGAAAATGCTAAGCAAGACAAGGGAGCATCTGTTGGATTTTACCTGGCAAGTGATTTATCTGAACTTGCTCTGCAGCCTGCCCTTTGGGAAAGTTTCTTACCACATAGTCTTCCTTTTTCTTCACTGCCAAAAGAGTGTAGGCCGACACTTGGTTTAAGATAACAGTAAATTCTGCATATCACCACTAAACACAGTTATACAGCATTAAAAAATCATTATGCACGTTTGAAATACTATGAATAGTGTTCTTTTACTTGGCTCCTCCTAGCATCACTGGACTTGTTTTCTGATAAACCTCTAGTGGTACCTTAAATTGCTGCCTGACTTGATTTTTGCAGCTAGGCTTCTAAGCAGGGCTTTGGCCTCTTTTCATAGTAAAGAATTCTGTATTGTTTGCATTTTTGCAACAAGCGTGTATTTTGTTATAAAGAGGATTATTTTTAAAAGGTAAATATACAAAAATAAGAAGAAGAAAGGAAAAAAATCTTCAAGAGGGAGACCAGAAAGAGCCAGCTTGTGCATGAGCTCATCCTCTGAGTGGGGAAACAGTCTGTGGTGCAGGAAAGGCTGGCACCCCCATCGGACTGTGGGTCCATTGAGAAAGAGGGTTTGGGTCACCTGTTCTTTCTTTTCTCTTGGGTAGGAAAAAACCTAGCATACAGTCAACACTACAAAAAAAACTACAAAAATAAAATATACAAATGCCCTAGTGATTATTTTGAGTTACATTTAATTATAAATTGAGATTTGCGTGCCTCTGTAAAAAATAGAAGACTGTTAACGAGTGTCAATTCTCTGTTGAAATGAAGGAATTATTAATGAAATGTCGAGAAACAAATAAGCAAGAGGGGGCATTGAAACTAGCTGGTGGCTGAAGGACAGAGTGGGATGAGAGTCTCTGAGAGATTATTGACTGATCTCTGGAAAATAGCAGCAGGGTTTAATTGGGGTGTCTCTTCATTGTAATGGTGCCCTCTGCAGAATCTGTCTCTCCCTTCTTGACATTATAGAAAAGACAATGGAATACTCGGAAAGAGGTTAAAACCTGTGGGTTCACTAGCAGGCTGCGAAGAAGGGCATCCGCAGGTACTGTTTTAAAGCTGAAATACTATTTAGTAATAGGCATGAGAAGCTAAAATAGTACTTCTATATTTTTGTGTTAAGATAGCAGACTGAAATAGAAACTTCAGTTATCAAACTAGCCAGAAGCCCCAGATCCCCAAACTCAAGGATTTAAGATGATTAGACAGATGGTCACCAAAATTAGTCCACAAGTAGAAGAATTTACAGCACCATGTCATACATAGTTCATCCTAATTTCTACCAACTTCACTGGGCAACAATCAGTCATTTTATCTCCCTCAATGACTCTTGTTATCTTCAGACCTGAAACTGATTTGGAGACCATGGGGCCCACAAACCTCATCAGAGTAACATGTGTTCATTGAGTACACATGTAGACATGAGAATCTCCACTTTCCCCTTTTTTCTCTTGGTAAAATGTTCACAAATGTGCAGGTAACACCTGCTACTCCAGCCATTCAGGCCTTAAATCTGCAGCTCTACATTTTGTATCCAGGTCTTGAGATTTGGGAAATAGAAAATTTTTATCTAAAAAATGAAAGTACTTTTGGTTATCAAACTCAGACATTGAAATGAAAGTGCAGTTATGTCATTCTCCCCCTTTAAATTATGTATTCATCTCTTGAAACTGTTCACTATTGCCACAAGTAGATATATATTACACTAATAATACCACATTGGACACTATATCTCATACCGTAAACCATAATGATATATATCTAATCAATAACCAATGTTCTTTCTTTAAATAAATAAAAATTTCTGACAAACAACTCTGTATCAACCCACTCTCTGTCCCTTTGTTTTTGTCTTTACAACTCCTCTTGCAACTGCTGCTAATCAAAGTGTAGATTCCAGGCAACTTGAGTCTTTGCTCCTGGGTTATAATCCTTAAACTTGACCCAAATAAACTGTCTACTTAAAAAAAAAGATGATTAGAAAGCAACAATGTAAATAATTCTAGAAATTGTACCTTAGCATCTTAAAAAATTTGCTTTATGTGAAACATATTTAATATATTATTTAATATTATTTAATTTTAGTTTTATACATGACATAAAGAGTCATTGTACTAATCTGGGTATTAGACGAGAATTGTGCCATTTGGATTGGATAATGGACCACCTAATGATACCCCACCATATAATGAGGTCCCCTAGGGCAGTTCAGAACAACTGCTTCAGTAACAGCTGGGAGTTTGCTAAAAATACAAATTCACAGGCTGCACTCAGACCTCCTCCGCCAGGTTTTATGGAGGTAGTTTCTAGGAATCTTTTCATGAACTCTGCATTTGATTATCATGCCTACTGAAGTTTGAAAACATTGAAATATCAAGACAAGTGTCCACATTTCTGTACTTGGTAGTATATTTAATTGTTGTGACAATGACAATATAAAGAAAGGAATGCATATCCAATAAGTAATTTTTCAGTTCTGCTCAGTCTTTACACATGAACGGTGTCTATATTGCAGTCTGAAAATGTGCTTCTGCTATAGGCTGGAACGTGTTATATCAGGAGCAGCATAAACAAAATTACTAATTCGATCTAAATTTCAAGGAAATCTTTTGTTTCCTGCCTTGTTCATTTCTAAATAATAGACAATACAGAGAACACTATTAAAAACTAGCTAAATTACATTATGCCTTGCTACTTTCCTTAAAATGAATGAAAATGCTGGCCAGCATCTGTATTCATTCTTATCAGCACTCCTAATTTCTTCTTCAATGCTTGTCTTTTTCCCGAAGTGGTTCAATGGAAGACAGGAGTTGCTGAAATGTGGGACGCTTTTCTGGAAGCTAAACAAAAACAAGAAACCCAGTGTTTTAGATGATGAAAGTTATGATCAATGATAAAATATATAAAATATTTACATCTAAGTCCCAAAGCTAGCAACTTTTAGAATGTGGAAACACAACAGACATTTCAACTGAGGTCAGAAATAAGGCAAGGACGTTCACTATAATAACCACTCTTAACATTATGTTGAAGGTGTTAACCAATGCAATTGGAAAGCAAGAACAATTAGAGCCCCAATAATTGGAAAAGAAAAAGTCTCTTTATTTGCAAGCATTTTAGTGTATACCTGGAAAATCTGAGAGTATCAGTGTTAGAACAGTCTTAAAGAATAAAGGAATTCACTAGGAGAGCAGGATATAAAATTAACATACAAAATCAATAGCCTTCACATATACCTACAGTAACCACTTAGAAGTTATCATGGAAGAGAAAACCCCATTTATAATAGCAACGCCACCAAAATAAAACACTAAAAAAAGTCTCCCCCTCTAAAATGGGGACGACTTTAAAACAGTGCTGAAAAATGCAAATGTAGACTTGACTATATAAAAAAGCATCCCTGGCAAAGGATTCCCTATTTAATAAATGGTGCTGGGAAAACTGGCTAGCCATATGTAGAAAGCTGAAACTGGATCCCTTCCTTACACCTTATA
>NW_026652282.1:12210430-12356320 GCF_009828535.3 Hylobates moloch | reverse complement strand
AAAAAGTGGGCAAAGGACATGAACAGACACTTCTCAAAAGAAGACATTTATGCAGCCAAAAAACACATGAAGAAATGCTCATCATCACTGGCCATCAGAGAAATGCAAATCAAAACCACAGTGAGATACCATCTCACACCAGTTAGAATGGCCATCATTAAAAAAGCAGGAAACAACAGGTGCTGGAGAGGATGTGGAGAAATAGGAACACTTTTACACTGTTGGTGGGACTGTAAACTAGTTCAACCATTGTGGAAGTCAGTGTGGCGATTCCTCAGGGATCTCGAACTAGAAATACCATTTGACCCAGCCATCCCATTACTGGGTATATACCCAAAGGACTATAAATCATGCTGCTATAAAGACACATGCACACGTATGTTTATTGCGGCACTATTCACAATAGCAAAGACAACAATGATAGACTGGATTAAGAAAATGTGGCACATATACACCATGCAATACTATGCAGCCATAAAAAATGATGAGTTCGTGTCCTTTGTAGGGACATGGATGAAACTGGAAAACATCATTCTCAGTAAACTATCGCAAGGACAAAAAACCAAACACCGCATGTTCTCACTCATAGGTGGGAATTGAACAATGAGAACTCATGGTCACAGGAAGGGGAACATCACACTCTGGGGACTGTTGTGGGGTGGGGGGAGAGGGGAGGGACAGCATTAGGAGATATACCTAATGCTAAATGACAAGTTAATGGGTATAGGAAATCAACATGGCACATGGATACATATGTAACAAACCTGCACATTGTGCACATGTACCCTAAAACCTAAATTATAATTAAAAAAAAAAAAAAAAGCATCCCTGGTCAGGTGCAGTGGCTCACGCCTGTAATCCCAGCACTCTGGGAGGCTGAGGTGGGTGGATCACTTGAGGCCAGGAGTTCGAGACCATCCTGAACAACATGGCGAAACCCTGTCTCTACTAAAAATACAAAAATTAGCCAGCTGCGGTTGTGCACAACTGTAGTCCAAGCTACTCGGGAGGCTGGGACATGAAAATCACTTAAGCCTGGAAGGTGGAGGTTGCAGTAGGCCTAGATCGTACCACTGCATTCCAGCCTGAGTGATAGAGCAAGACTCTGTCTTAAAAAAAAAAAAAAAAAAAAAAGCTTCCCTCGTTCTAGACTAGGACAAGTCAGTATCATAAAGATGTCAAATTTCCTAACTTAAAATACAAACTAAATACAATCTCCTCAAAAATATGAATGAGTTTGTTTCAAGCTAAACAAATTGATTCTTTAGTTTATAGAATAAAAAATATGTAAAAATGGCTAAGAAATTATACAGTAAGGTGAGCAATGAGGGGTGCTAGCCTACCTAGTATTCAAACATATCATAAAGTCTCTACAGAATCAGAGCAGTGTGGTGCTAGCACATGAACAAAGAGACCAAAGAACAGAAGAGGAAGTCTCCAAATAGATTCAAGTACATATGGAAATTTAGTATAATATTAGGGTGGCATTTCACCACCATTAAGGTGGTATCTCATTCCTGGTGATAAGACGGTCTTTTAATAAATAGGGCTGCCAACAACAGAATAATCCCATAAAATTCTATATTTGGAGCCATATTTAATACCATATACCATAACAAACACAAAATATATCAGAAACATAAATGGAAAATAATGCAATCATAAAAGTACTAGAGGAAAATCCGGGCAAAAGTCATTATAATTTGGGCATGAGAAAGCCTATCTATGACAATTTCCAGAAGCAATGAAAACAAATATTGATATATTCAGCTATATTAAGAAAAACTTCTGCATGGTCAAAAAAAGAAAAAAAAACCCACCCACCCTCAATCAAATAAAGCTGATAACTTAAAGTGTTACTCTCCCTAATTTGTAAAGAGATCTTTAAAACCTGATAGAAAAAAGAAAAAAGACATGACAGATAGTTCAGAAAGATACAAAATGACCCTTAAAAACATGAAAAGAGGCTCAACCTCATAATTAAAGATATATATATATTAAAGCTGCACTAAGATGTCATCAAGCTTTCACTTATCAGATTGGCAAGAATTCTTCAAAAGCTTGACAACGCACTCCATTGGTGAGGTTGTAAGAAAACAGGTACCCTCTTACATTGCTAGTGAGGCAACGCCTATGGAGAGGAGAAGTTCATATGCTACTTTTTCTTTGTAAGAGAGAAAGGGAAGCAAGAAAACACACATCTATACATATGCTTGTTTTTGCATACAGAAATACCAGAAGGATGAATCAAAATCTAATGAAAATTGTGAATGTTCTTTCAATCTCTATGAATTGGGAAAGTCACAAAATAAAATCTAAAAAAGGAGGGAAAACCCAAATCTATAAGCTCTGCTCATTAGGTGCAATGCTTTAACTGGATATTGTCGTCTCAGTGCAAACCCCTCTTCACAGATTCTGCCACAATTCACACGCTTTTATGAACCAACCGTGAGAAGAAGGCAGTTCCTCCCGACTCAGGGCCCCTGTCCATCCTACGGTGCAGTCATATTCCCAGGAGCTAGAGTAGGGAGGGCCAGGGAGGTTCTGGGCTTCAACTGAAAAACACTTGTCTGCTCTTCTTCATCTGACAGATGACAGCAGTAAGTCAGCCTGGTTGTGACCAACTCTACCCAGACCCAGTCTGACCCTCTAGTGCTGCCTGATAATCTTAGACACAACATTTTTGTTTGTTTAAAAAGGCTTTATTCATTTTTTAATCAGGGAAAAGGACAATCTCAATGTCAATTTGTCACCTAATCATAAATTTGAACTTACAGGATTCGCTACCCTAGACACTGCACCTACTGACAACACAACTTAAAAATGAACTTCCTTCCATTCCCTAAAGTTGGATAGTTGCATGTTGAATGAATAAACAGAATCCCTTCCAACAGCTAACACTGGTACTTGGCCTAGGTGTAAGGACAAATAGCGAAACAGCAGCAAAAAAGGCCAAGAGCATTGTAACTTGATAGCCCAGCAAGTACAATCATTGTAACAAAGTTGTAGGCACCAAATTAAAAAAAAAAGCGGGGGCTCATCAGCATAAGAAACTTACACCAGTTTTGTGAGAGCACCCGTTGTGTGAGATCAACTACTCTGCCTGTGAACACATATGCCAATCCCAGTAGCTAACATTGAGGCAAAGGTCCCAAAATCCAACTAACTACACTGAATGCAAAATCCAAAGCTTTTATTTATCCAGGTCCTCTGAAACCTGGATATAAAACGGTTTCTTTTCAATGCACCATGAGGGTCCACTATAATGATTCAGTCACATTTGGATTGAGTAACGCACCTGAGATACCTTTTCCACTATTCCTGTCTGAATACGGAAATGTTTAACTACTCAGTTCATGCACTAACTGTGTTAAAAATTAGATTTACTATCAAGACTTTTTCTAAACTCACACAGCATTAACAGTTAACTGTAATACAGCTTCCTCAGAATGCCCAAACAGAAAATATTTTGTTCAGTCTTGTGGTGGCTGTGAGAAAACAAAACACAACTAAATCTGATTTTGCCACTATTTCAAATTTTAATCTAACTTTTGACCAAACTCATACCTTTCTGCCAAAATCCTTGAGTTGTAACTACTTTCAATGCTCTTAAACCATAGCTCCTACCAGTTTTACAGTGCTCCTTCCTGTGTCATCTGAATTTTTATCAAGAATTAAAGTCACGGTGTTATGATTACAAAGCTTTCTCTAGGTGACCACTGATTAAAGCCAAAGTAATTAACAATTCAAAGATGGCTTTCTAGAGACAGGAACAAAGCAGAAGGAGCTACTAACAATTTTATTACAATCCAGAAGAAACATGGTCTACTAGAAAGTTTCTACTAATCACAACACTTATGTCTTCCTCTCAGGACAGTCTTCACATAACCAGAGGGGAAAGAACATTATTCAAAAGTGTGGTAGAAACCTCAGTTAACAGGGAGAAGATGAAACCTTAAGAACATAGAATACATCTACAAATTGGGGAAGAGGGTGACCCTGGCTGGCTATTTATAAAGGACCACAGTTTCTCCCTGTGGACCAATACTCTCTACAAAATCAACTGTGCCTTAATTATTGCTTACTTTAAATTACATTTTTACAGAGCTACGTAATAGTACCTGATACAGAAAAGCAATCACATAAGGAAGCATTTATTTGAAGTTTAACATGAAATCATACAAATAAAATGTGTATAAACAAATCCATATTGAGTCATAACACAGACAGCAAAGGACAAAGTAAAAACAAAGAAAACTAATTGGCAGCTATATACAGCTGGACACAACTGTGTCTTGTACACTAGAAAGTTTTTTACAAAATAATCAGATCAACAGAAGACCAATCTTCAACGTCGTCCTGCAAGATGGGTTACTTTAACGTCTCATCCTGTTTTCTCCAATGTTCTCCTTTAGTATGGCTGGTAATTGTTATGGTGATTGCCACCCCCTCGAGATGCCTTGCCATAAGTGCTCTGTTGGCCACTGTAGTCTGCATATCCCTGTCAATATCCATAGTTCCCATAGTCAACATTTGGGGTAGAAAAAGGTGGGGAAACCTTATATACTGTTCCAAATGCCATAGGGTGGGAAATTACAGAGTGCTCATATTCCAGGCGATAATTTAAGGCTAAACGAAAAATATTGTTATATGATGCAATCAGCAACTCTTCCAAAGTGGGACTCTAGGCTCCGGTACAAGAGTTTAGAAACTATTTAAGTAGTGTGCGTCACTTTATTCTTAGCACCAAGCGTACTGCCTGGTGCATAGGTGCTTTGTGTGTGTGTATATATATATATATATATATATATATATATATACACAAAAGAAAATTAATAACAAACAGCACTGTGTACCAGGCACTGTCCTAAGGACTTTATAATGTTAATTCATTCAATCCACCCAAAAATTCTATGAGGTAAGTATTACATTACAGTGAAGCACAGAGATAATAATAGGAGGTTTGTACAAGGTCATATAACTAGTAAGTGATCACGACGGGATTCAACCCAGGTATTCTGATGCCAGAACCCACAGGCTTAACCATTACAGCAATTTGCCTTTTCCTAGTGAATGAATGAATGCAGCATTAGGCCCTTTATCATTGAGGGAGTACCATATAATGATTATGAACATGGGCTCTTAGAATAATGTTCTCAAAAGCCTCCTTTTATCATGTTACTGCTCAAAAGTCTTCAGTGGCTCCTCATCGCCTATAAAAACCAAAACTCTCACTTGTCTCCTTGTTATTCACCTTGTAGAACCTGAACCAGACCTACTCTTCCAAACTTACCTCCAGCCCTTCCAACAATAGCACCAGCCTAGCGTGCCATGCTCGTTCCTGCCTCCACACCTTTGCTTGTGCTGTTCTCACCTGGACACCCTTTTTACAATGTCTCCACTCACATACTTGGGAAATTTTGTAGAGATTTCCTGCTTCAGCTCAGGCACCAATGCATTCAAGAAGCTGCTTTCTCTCAGGAAGCTGGTTTCTCTTTCTTCTGAGCGCTTCTTGTATTAGGTTGGTGCAAAAGTAATCACGTTTTTTGCCATTGAAAGTTATGGCAAAAACCTTGTCTTTCTAATCTGGGCACATAATTATAAACTGCTTGGTGTTTTCAGTCCCATTGTGTGTGTGTGTGTGTGTGTGTGTGTGTGTGTGTGTGTGTGTGTAAAGACTTTGAGTTCAGTGAGGGCACAAACGGAGCCTCATACTTCCTTAACAACCTCCATTAGTTCTATGAACTTAGTGGATGCTTTGCAAATTAATCCCCTGAAACTTCAGCTCCATGTCTTCCCCATAAGCTACCCTTATCTTCTACCTGCGTGGAATGCTTTTATTCAGTGTTTGGGAGGCAGCGGGAGAGAAGACGGGATAGTGTCCATTATGTGTTTTCTACGTGCGGTTAGATGTTTTCTGCTACTCATTTTCTACTTGAGGAGCTCCATGGTGTCGCAGTTAAGAACAGGGACCCTGGCACTAGCTAGTCTACCTCTTACTAGCTATGTGACCTTGGGCAAGTCACTTAACCTTTCTGAGTCTCTGTTTACTCTTCTGTTAGTTTTAGCAATGATAGTACTTACCTCAGTGTGTTTCCCGATGCATAAGTTAGTATTTATAGTGTTCTTAGAACACTGCTGTATATAAGTTGTTCAGTAAATTGTTTGGCACCCGCATGTTTTCGATTACAAACATTTTAGGGCAGGGGCTGAGGGCCATTTTCTCCTGCTCTGTACCAGGTGCTTTCCCTCAAAAAAGCTTTGTCCCAGTGGTGATGCAGTAATCACCCCGGATATGCCTGAGACCCTTTCTAGCCCACCCAGAGAATACACTTGCCTCGTGCCAGCAGCTGTACATGATCTGGTAGATGGTGTCCGATGCCAGGTGGGGCCGGTAAAGCCTGTGGCCCTGGGAGACCTTCAGAACCACCTGGGAGTTGTCATACAAGTCATAGGGCTGCTTCCCCAGGCTGAACACCTCCCACATCAGGATCCCTGCACCACACCAAGAGGTGGCCCAGATAAAAAAGGAAGAGAGCTGTTATCAGAAAGTACAGGGTTCGTGGAGTGAGTTTCACACAACAGGTCAGGAAGGCTATGGGTCAGAGCGAGGGATCCCTGGGAAATGAGTCCCAGCGAAATGAGCAGAGCTTGGAGGGTGAGCCTGTGCCATTGCTTCTGGAGCCTGGGGTTTCTTCCCCATGTTCCCTGATACCTGTACATCTGTGCTGGCTGGAAAATGGGTGAATGGCAAGGGCAGCCACAGAGGAACCGCTTGGGGCCAAGACATAATTCTTGAGCTAGTCTTGTGAAGTGTGAGTTGTCAGCCTCACAGTGACAACTACCTGTGTAGTGAGCTTCTGCCCCAACCCTTATGAATGAGTGGTTGATGTCCTCACCCTTTCTGTCTCTCGGCTTTGGCAGCTGCGTGCAACAATTTCATTGCACAATCAGATTACACTTCAGTGGAAATCTCAAGATAAAATCATTGACAACATTCTCCTTTCTATTGCTGCAGTGGTTCCTAATCTCATATGGGTCAGGCGCCCTTTTGGGAATCTGATGAAAGCCACTGGCCGCCTTTGGGAAAGTGAATACACAGCATTTTTGTGCTCAGTTTCAGTATGTTCACAGTCCCCCAAAACTCATCCAGGAAATTGCAGTCCCCAGGTTAAGAAATCTCGGTTCTGGTCATGGTGGTCAGGAGGGTGGCATTTGGGATCAGTTAGACATGGCCTTTGAAGTTGACTTCTGTCACTTACAGGCGGGATAAGTTTCTCAACCCCTCTCAGCCTCAGGTTCTCCATCTATAAAATGGGATATTTGCACCTCATGGACTTGCTGTGAGGATTAAATAGGATAAAACACATAAAGCACTTAAAAGAGCACTGAGATGTTTCAAGTGCTCTCTAAAGGGTGGCAGTTGTGCTGTGTTGGCCAAGGTCAGAAAATTTCAACAGTCAGCCAGTTTCAAATATTTATAATAAAGCAACCTTATAAATTTTATGGCTGCTTTTTTCTTTTAAATCACACAGTCTAAAACAGCCATCCAAAAGAATGCAGTTTCCTCATAACTTTCTCTTTGGAAGGCTACACACTTATTTCAAAATATCTGTGGGGTTCTTTTTTGGGAATTGCTATCAGAGGCCCTGATTCATTTTGGGTATCTTCACTTGGGATATATTGTTTAAGAATGAATTTAGTGTAAACACTAAGAATTGGTCAGCGCAGAAGGGAATGGCTATCCCATTATTTTCGTGCAGAAAATTGATGTCTTTTCAATGTTTGGGGCTTAGCAAAAACTCAGATTTAGCTTTCAATGACTCCTTTTAAAAAACTATTTGAAATCTTCACTGGAAAAACTTTCATCCCCTTTGATGTTTCTAAAGACAGGGTCTTAACTGTGTTGCCCCGGCTGGACTTGAACTCCTGGGCTCAAACAATCCTTCCACCTCAACCTCTGAGTAGATTTATCCCTTTTGATTTTATGAGAAAGTGCTAGCAGGATGTAAATTACAAAATGTGTAGAAGACATCCTAACACCAAACCCAAGAAAATAAATCACCTTTTTCAACAGCTTGCTTCTCTCAGGCTGTATGTGTAACTTTGTAAGTGTTCAAGGGCCCTTTTAAAATGGACGTTGCTACTCTTGTGGTTTCCTGTTGTGGAAGTAAGCTTAAGAAACAGGGCCAGGTCGTATGTGGCCACATCCTTACCAAATGCCCATACGTCTGACTTGCTGCTGTATTTGAAGTAATGAAACACCTCTGGAGCTGACCACTTGACTGGAAACTTTGTTCCGACTGAACTGACATACTGGTCATCAAGAACATACCTGCCAGGGAAAACACATCAACACAGACCTTAAGCCGTGCTGGTACAGGCTGGTGAAGGACACAGAAGCCGCCCAGAGTCTCAGTCGACTGCCTCAGTTTTCTGGAACTTTTGCTTCCTTTCAATGTGTGGGCTTAGCTGGAGGCTGCTTATGGTTTGTAAGCATTAAAAAAATAATATCTAACTGAATATAGCAAAACCTCAATGTAAAATGTTTGGTAAATATGGAAAAACACAAAAAAGTAAAAATAAAATTACTCAGAAACCCACCCTAAAGATAACCTGTAATTCTATCACTCAAAATACATTTTTGTTTGTACTTCCTGATCTTATTTCCCACATATATAAGTTGAACAAAATAGGGTTTCTGTTATATTTAATGGTATATCATGAGCATTTCCCCATATGGTTACATTTCTACTGCAGCATCATGTTTAATGGCTGAATACCGTTCCCTCTTATTATTTCTTCTTATGGAAGGAATTAAACATAATTTGTTTAACCAGGTAAATTGCTTCTAATCTTCTGCTGTTATGAATAATGATGAACAAAAATATCCTATGGAGATAGCAAAACCAAAATACATGTTGAAGAATGTTCACTAAACTCTTTGTTTGTAATAATGATAAAATGAAAGCAACCTCAGTGTTCCCAATGTTGAGGAGTAATTAAATATATTATGGCACACTAATACAATAGAATAGCATGTAGCCATTAAAAAATGAGATAACTCTTCACCGAAATAAAAAGGTGCTCATGGTATATGGTTATGTGCAAAAGAAAGTGTGTATAATGTGATTCCATTTTTTTGTGTGTGGGAACAAGTAGTAAATGTGCATATTTGTGTATGTAATTGGATACACTTAAGAATGAGGTCTGAAAGGATACCCACCAAACATCTGAGCAGTGGGTTACTCCTAGCACTGAAAATGAGGGACAGATTCTGTCAGCGTATGTAGCTAGGCAGACATGAGCAGGGCAGGAGAAGTCCCCCACCCCCAACCCAGGAATATTAGGTGACCGTCAGGTAATAGTCAGGCAGTTGTTAACCATCTCTCTAAAATAATAATTGGTCGCAGCTGGTGCCAGGGAACGGCAGTCTCCCAACAGATAGAAAATACTTGAAGCTGATGATCAACAGCTTCCTGATATGATCTCAGGAGTTGGGCAACTGGGGTCAAACATGCGCAATAAGAGGCAAAATGATGGAGTTTAACTGGTATATGACCTTCCTCTAAGAATACTCGACTGGTAAAAGAAAAATGCACAACCTAAGTAAACACACTGTGCGTGCGGCCCCTCCCAAGTGCTGGCAGGCTACTGCTTATGCAGACAGCCCACCTCAAGGGAAGAATCAGGGGAGAAAAGATGCAAACTTTGGAATTATGCCAATGTATGAAACCCTAAGTCAAGGGCCAAGTAGGGCAGTTGGATCTCTCAAGTTGCCCTCTTGGCCCTCTTCCAAGTGTACTTTCCTTTCCTTCCTGCTCTAAAACCTTTTAATAAACTCTCACCCCTGCTCAAAAACTTGCCTCAGTCTCTCTCTCTGCCTTATGCCCCTCAGATGAATCCTTTCCTTTGAGGAGGCAAGAATTAAGTTGCTGCAGACCTTTACGGATTCACTGCTGCTAACAATTCTACTTTTTACTTTATACACTACTGCTATTTTTCTTATAATAAGTACATATTATTTATAGTATTAATAAAAGAGAACATCATATATTTGCCCACAAAAACCACAACAAAAACAAACACATAATGACTCTTAATTAGAGAAAATAGAACAACAGGAATTATGGCAATTGGAATTTTGGATACAATTTACACACCAAATGTTTTAGAGATCTCACTGTAATTTAAAATAGCTGGCTGGGAAGATCATTCTTCTAAATATTAACAATAATATTAATAAACTACACTTTCATAGGATTACATACAGTACATTCCATACTTTTCTCCCCAGAACCCCTCAGCTCTCCAGACACTACCAGATACCCAGACACTACCCTGGCACTCCTGGTTTGGGGATGCTTGTGGCTTAAACCTTCCTTCAAGCTAGTAGGAGCAGATGAAGTCACAGGCATCTAATTGATGTGGCCACAGAACTTCATAACCAGCAGGGCTGGTACATGGCTTCCAGGATCTCTTACTCAGAGCAAGATCTCTTTTTCTTTGGATCTTTTTTTGGAAAAGTCTCCCTTTTCCAAAGCTACAGAGAACATGAAAGCATGTTCCCTGGATGCTGGCATAACAGCCAATATTCTTGCTTTTAGAGTAAAGGTGGGGATCAGTTCCCTTGACCTGGGAGCTTCTCCCTGCTTTAAGAACCTGTCAGCAGATTTTTTTTTTTCTTGCTCTTGAGAAAGCTACACATTTGGAGTGTCAGCGTAGGGGACTCAGTGTATGGTGGTTGGAGTGACGGTAGCTAGTACACAGCTAAAAGGACATCTTGCCAATATTTAGGGCTCCCAGAGGAATTACCATAGCTTCCACGGTATGTGCCACAAGGGTCAAAAAGCATCCCCTAACATTGAATTTTGGAGAAGACATTAAAAAAACAGATCCTCCTATGGCATTTTAGGGCAATGTTTGCTAACTATTAACCTGGCCTTGGTCAACTCTTCAGATCTCTTTTAAACTGCATTATTCACCTTCAGAATTACATATTGAGTCAGCACAACTTTATAGTTATATTTTGTCTCAATGTCAGGGATATCTACTTACCCTCTAGACTAAACTGTGGTCATTTTGAGAGCAGGGACTATCCTATTCATATCAGTATCTCCTGCAGGACTGAGGTATTCAGTAGGCACTCAATAAATGTTGAATAGAAAGGTTAATGTGTATGTCTTCATTTTCTTTGCAAAACTATGAAAATTTGCTCTGAGGCTTAAATAGTATTAGGATACAGGATTAAGGTAAAAGAAGACTTTAAAAAAACGATCATAATCAAAATAATTGTTCCACATCATTAAGTGGTGGTAGAATGCCCGTCAAGAGAATCTCAGAGTCTAGTTTTATGCCTTACTTTGTGATGCAGAAAATCTAATGATGTGACAACAAAAATTTTCCTAGTGTGAATGCTCTACCCATTTGAACATCAGGTTTTTTTTTTAAATGACAGACAAAGCGAGCTAGCAGATCCTTGATTGAGTTAAAAAATTATAAATATTTATCCATTCTTTTTTAATGGCTGAGTAGTACTCCAAAATGCTTGAGGGGATGGATACCCCATTCTCCATGATGCGATTATTTCACATTGCATGCCTGTATCAAAACATCACATGTACCCCATAAATATGTACACCTACTATGTACCCACAAAAATTAAAAATTAAAAAAATTTAAAAGAAAGTAAAAAATCCAATAATGTGGCTGTAACATATCTTATTTAAATTTAGGATCTTTCATGGAATTTCTTTAGAAGTTTAGAAAGTATCAGATTGTTGAAAGAACTAAAAGTGACTTCAGATAATTTCTGAAGAACAATCCCATCTTATAAGTAAAGGAATGAGGTGAAACATGTTTCACAGGTAGTTAGAGGCAATATGGGAGGGACTTAGGTTTCTAAGCCCCCAATTCAGAGCACCTTCTATATCCCCACAAGGCCTTCAATTATGATGGTGTTCAAATGTGAATGGAAATCCCCCTTTCACTGGTTGCCCTTTTGGAATTGGCTTACCTTGTCATTCCAAAGTCAGATACTTTCACACAGAGATCTCTGTCCACCAAGCAGTTACGAGCAGCCTTTAAAGGAAAAACAAAATCACCAAGTAGTGAAAGTGACCAAGAATCTCCTGACGTTTTCCTCCTCTTCAGTAGAATTGTCAGCAAAATCTAAGATTACCTAGAACAACCCCCAAATGCTCTAAAGTTGCCTTTCTTTCCTTTGCAATTTTCAACTTTTCAAAATAAAAATGTTCTCCCATGAGTACTTTTAACCAAGCATCCATCCTTGTCAAACAACATGAAAAGGTATTACACTTTAAACACAGAACCTTAGCTTATCAAGGAAAGATGAGAAATTTCTAGAATCTCCCTTTCCACCACCAGATACCGTGCATTCACAGATGCTTTGAAGGCATAAACGCTGCACCTGTGACTTAGGGACATGCTGGCCTAGTGTGAATGCAGGTCTACTGCTGAGCGCAAGAAAATCTCTAAAGATAAATCCCAGCGAATACCAAACACAGCACTCCCCACTCTCATTCTGATCCAAAGACCCACAAATTCTATTTCCTTTTTTTTTTATTTTCAGTTATTGTATCAAATGACTGCTTTAGCACTAAGTCCTTCCTGAAATAAAGGTCAACTTGGGTTTAATGGTTTTGAGAAACACTAAATTGGCAAAAGTCTTTCCTTTCCATCTGTTCTCCTTCATACCACAACACAGCTATGTAGACCTTAACAGCTTATTTTATTCTCACTGTTCTTTCCATACTTCAAATATTTTTATATTGATTTTTGTAAAAATGTCATTTGCTTAAACAAGTCACAAGTGAGCAAAGTAAAAGTGATGGTGCCCTTCTTGCCTTCCCTACCAATGACCCCATCTCCAGAAGTGGGAGTCATGGACTGCTTTCCTTTCTTTGAAATTCCAGTGGCTTTGCTTACCAAGTCCCGGTGTATGAATTGGTGGCTCTCCAAGAAGGCCATGCCTTCACAGACATCGTAGCACATTTCTAAGAGCTGGGAAGGTTCAAGTCCTTTTCCGTGACTCCTCAGGTAATTCAGCAAGCAGCCATTGCTTATATATTCAGTCACTATGTATATGGGGTATTCCTTTGAACACACTCCATAGAATTTAACCAGCTTGGGATGGCTGAGTTTCCTGGAAATAACAGATTTTCAAAGTTCAATGCTCCACACTCCATTTTCTACATGTACTGAAAAAGAGTTGCTCTCAGATTTCTGTTTGTTTTAATTCCCACTCCCACCCCCTTTCACTTGAACAGAGAAAGAGAGGGAAAAGTTTAGGATCTTATATTGCAAGCACAATTGCCTTTGGAGGCAAAAAAAAATTTCTGCCTCATATCAGACATTGGTGACTTCAGCAGCAATTTAGCAGTTTGTGAATGCTGTATTCAACTTTCCTACAGAGAATCAGGGTAGCAATGGTCTGTTGCACTGGAAACCCTGTTTAGTCTCATGACATCCTGGGAACGTCCATGACTTATTTAGAGGAAGCCACCCCTAAGAACAATCATTTCTCTTTTATTAACTTTCACATCGAAATCTTTCATTCTAAAAAAGTATATGAGAATACGAAGGATGTAGGCTAAATGAAGTCAGATGAGGTTTGAGTTTTTTCTTTTTTAAAAAAATTATTTTAAATTATTGTTTTCATTATTTTTGAATAATAAATTTATAAAATACTAACCATATGATGTAGCACTTCTGGTAGGTCATGATGGCAGGGACACTCAGATTTTTTTTAATGAGATAATTTTCATTTTATTATGGCAGATGGTTTTACCGTACCTCTTCCCAGCACCCTTTTTAAAATGATAAAGTTAAGTAGAAGAAAATGGGGCGTAATGTAGCTATGGGCTATTTATTTAGTAATCAGATGTTCCAGATGGAAGTGTTTAATCTTGCGAATTGAAGAGTCCTTTAGTGTTTCTTATTAATTTAAGTAATATCAACCTTAAACTTTGTACTAGCCTAGAGCTTAAAAGAAATCAAGCAAACCTTCCTGTAAAGTGTGATTCTTCTACCTTAATTACCTTTCTCATGATATCTTTTCTCACCTATCTTTTTTTTTTTTTTCTATTTGTGAGATGCACAGGTTAAGCTAAATGTCTAGTGGGGTCTCTAGCAGTGTGCTGCCATATCACCTTTACTTCTCCACACAGGCTCCCGAACTGCTGCTTTACTCATTTTACTGTCTTCACGGTTAAGCATAAAGCCTTTTGAAAGTACTTAGCAACTCCAATTACTCTTTCTTCTCTGTTCTACATTGCATTTCAGTGAATTTGCACACATTTTTTGGATTGACATGTACTTTACTCTTAGATTCTGAGCTGACTCTGAGTGATCCATTGTACAAACAAACAATGCATTAGTGTAGTTGTTAATGAGTTTGGAGGTATTAGCCTTTTTGGGGAGATTAGTCTTTTGTCTATAATATGAATTACAAATAATTTGCCCAGTTTGTCATTTGTCTTTTAGTTTGCATAGGGTTTTTATTTTGCTTTGTTGCCACGCAGAGGTTGATTTTTAATTTTTTTTTTTTATTATACTTTAAGTTCTGGGATACATGTGCAGAACGTGCAGGTTTCTTACATATATATACATGTGCCATGGTGGTTTGCTGCACCCATCAACCTGTCATCTTCATTAGGTATTTCTCCTAATGCTATCTTTCCCCTACCCCCCGACTCCACAACAGGCCCCAGTGTATGATGTTCCCCTCCCTGTGTCCATGTGTTCTCATTGTTCAACTCCCACTTGTGAGTGAGAACATGCAGTGTTCGGTTTTCTGTTCCTGTGTTAGTTTGATGAGAATGATGGTTTCCAGCTTCATCCATGTCCTTGCAAAGGACATGAACTCATTCTTTTTTATGGCTGCATAGTATTCCATGGTGTATATGTGCCACATTTTCTTTATCCAGTCTAACATTGATGGGCATTTGAGTTGGTTCCAAGTCTTTGCTATTGTGATTAGTGCTGCAATACACATATGTGTGCATGTGTCTTTATAGTAGAATGATTTATAATCCTTTGAGTATATGCCCAGTACTGGGATTGCTGGGTCAAATGATATTTCTGGTTCTAGATCCTTGAGGAATCGCCACACTGTCTTCCACAATGGTTGAACTAATTTACACTCCCACCAACAGTGTAAAAGCATTCCTATTTCTCCACATCCTCTCCAGCATCTGTTGTTTCCTGGCTTTTTAATGATTGCCATTCTAAATGGCGTGAAATGGTATCTCATTGTGGTTTTGATTTGCATTTCTCTAATGACAAGTGATGGTGAGCTTTTTTTCATGTTTGTTGTCCGCATAAATGTCTTCTTTTGAGAAGGGACACTCAGTTTTTACAAGCTCATTAACTTGTTCTTATATGATTAATCTAATTTTAACAATTTACAGGATTATTCTGTAATGTTCAAATGTGTAAAGAAATCTAAATTTAACATGTGAAGTTTTAAATATTTTAATAAGAATTTATTAAATTTTTAGTTATTTTCTTCCTTCTTAGTTTAACTATAGGGACAATGCTTATCATGTCACTCAAGGTGATGAGCTTGGGAGTACTCATCTTTTAGCAGTTTTGGAAACTTGCATGGTACTCAACACTGCTCCCTTCAAAGGGAAGGCTTGTGATGATGGCACAAAGGTCCATCACCCAATAAAGAAATATTCTTTGAACAAATTCAGTCACTGCCCAGGCAGCTCAAGGTGGGGGCACCATATTAACTGATATTCCCCACGTGATAGGCTTCAGCTTGACCCCTACATTTGGGATTAGACTTTTTCCCATTGTGGCACACTTTGACATCTTTCTTTATGATTAGGTGATGTTTCTACATGACTTCTTATGATTTTTTTTATGGATACCAGCCTGGTAATGGCAAAAATATGTTTTAAAGTTATAACAAGACACAGAGGTTACATCACGAGCCTGTAAGCATGAGAAAAATCTGGCAGAAAGTTTCTGCCAGATTTTCCTGTCCTACAAAAGGAGAATATCAGAGGCCCCCTTCCCAGTTTTATGACAGTCCAATCGCTGAAGGCAGAACCAGTTACATAATTGCAGGCACCAATGCAAAATGAAAATGCAGGAGTCTTTGTTTAAAAATCACGAAGTATTATTTCAAGATGGCAACAGCAGAGCATTAAACCAAGCACAGGGCCCTTCTAGGTACTGGGGACCCTTTCGACTGTGCAGATGTCATATGCCTGTGAAGCCAGCTAGGGCCAAAGGCCTATATTCACATAGCATCTCTGCTTCCAAGTAATTTTGCAATTATGATAAAAGTGATTGTTCTGACTTTCCTAGTTCCTTTGATCTTCATAAAAGAATGACTAAAGAAATGGACCCTAGAATGTCTGCCTGGGTTTGTATCTCTGCTTTTTGACTTTTACTAGCTTGCTGACTCTGGACAAGTTGTTCAACATTTCTGTGCATCGGTTTCCTGTAAATCTAAGATAACGATGGTACAACCCTCATAGGTTTCTTATGGGGATTAAGTGAGTTAATATTTGTAAAATGCTTAGAGAAATGCCTGTAAACACTGTACAGTATAACTGTTTAAGTAAAAATTTAAAAAGTGCTCTCAATCTCTAGCAGGCCAGGAATTTTTTATTTCAACTATTTTTGACCAGAGACCTACTATGACATCATTTTTCATACCCTACTGATTGATTCTCTAAAAGTAGAGTGACCAACTGTCCTGGTTTGCCTGGGGCTGAGAGGTTTCCTAGGACACAGGACTTTCAGTGCTAAAACCTCCCAGACCTCAGCAAACCTGAATGGTGGTCACTCTACAAAGTCTGATTTACTATGTTGACAAAAAGAGGGAGAATTATATACAACTGAAAGAGAGAGGGAGAGAAAGGGAGAGGGAGAGGGAGAGAGAGGGAGAGAGAAAGAGAGAGAGGGGGAAAGAGAGAGAGAGAGAGAAGACACAGAGGGAAAGAGAACACATATGTATTGCCAATAATTGAAGGCTGTTGTGCTGGGAGCTGAGACACATTAGGAAGAGTATCAGACTGTATTGAAGGTACCAAGAAGGAAAAGGATATTGTTGGTAGAGCATTAGTTTTCAGTACTGCATTAGTTCTGGGTGGTAGCCCCACTCTGTTCTTCATCCGACCATGCACCTCCCCACGGGGCAAGGAGGCCACAGTGCCAAGGAGACATGCCTACTCCGACCCTATATGTCCCTTTCTCTGCCACCCTTAGAGCACCAGGACTCTGAAATCACCCGTCCATGTAGTCCTGAGGCCTCTTTCAGGACCTGTGCTGACTCTTCCTTAAGGGGTCTGTCCGCTTAAGGGTAAAGCATGCTACCCCTAGCCAAGATCATTAGCCACTAGATAATTGTTTGCGGGAGACAAAGAGGGAGCTTGTGTGTACTGAATGCTGTGTCTGCACATAACTACTGAGGCCTCTTATAGTGCAGGACAGAGTTGGGTGTGAGGGGAGAAGCGGGAGGGGTGGAGTTTGGAAGACCACAGGCCAGAGGCTGGTTTCTTTGTAGAGTCTTGGGAATTCTCAATCTGAATATGGCCTTTCAGGTTGTTATGAAGGTATATTTGTGAAAGTAGGAGCATAAGACTGATTTGATTTAATAGTCTGTTAGTTCAATTTATAACTTCTAAATATTTATGTCTATGATACAGTATGTGGACTTTTGCTCTAGGCCTTGCAAAGTCAACAGCAGGCCTATTAGTGCTAATGCCCTCCCATGATGAGGGCTAAACAGCCATTCCTTGGGAAAAACTTACATCATAGTCTGGGCTTCCTGGAAGAATTCATCTTCTGACATGGAGCCCTCCTTGATCATCTTAACAGCAACATCATACTGCCCCTTCCACTTGCCCAGCTGGACCACTCCAAACTGGCCACTTCCCAGCTCCTTCAACAAGGTAATCTCTTCTCTTTTCAGTTCCCAGATTCCTAACAAGGCAAGACGGACATTCTTTAGGATTAGCATAGAAAGCTTTGGGGCTAACAGCTTCCCAAGCGATTTCTTCTCCAATGGGAGTTTCACAGTGACAATATAAACAAGACTTTTTATTTTAAGTTGATAAATTAAAAAAAAAAAACCTTAGTGATGTGGTCTTGTGGCTACGTGATAATGGCACCAGGGCAACACTATTCTTGAAGTAGCTACAGTTATTTGACAAGAAGGCTCAGAGTGAAAACAATTTGCCAATCAGAGGCATCTTGGAGAGGCTCAGCATCAAAACGTACTCCATGTCCTTAGATTCGTAAAACATTGTCAGATTTTTTTTAATAAAAAAATTAAGCTGTGATCACAGTGGATGTGATCGTCCTAACACGCAAGGTTGAATACTGGCTCTGCTCAGTGGGCACAAAATCCAGGAAAAAGAAAGGACAGACAATGGGGTGCTGGAGGCTAATAATGGGGTCTGATGAGAAAACAAATTGATGATCTTTTTGGTGATTCTAGAAGCTTACAGATTTAGGTTGAGAGGACAGATTTTTTTTTTTAAAGAAAATCCTTCCTGATACAATCTGAACAGAGGCCTCCTTCCTGTCTTTCCTCCTTTTTTTTTTTTTGCCAGTAAATTAACCATCTATTTCAATTAAAAAATGATGGAAAATGGAGTTTAAGAGCCCACGAATGTATCCATACCATTTCCCAGGGACACAGAGTCGGGGACCTTGTTGGCCTTTGTTGACACAGGGTGGCGGAGCCGTGTGATCATGCCTGCAATGGAATCAGCGTCATATCATCACATCATTATATCATATCCCATCACATTATGTAACATTGGTTCACAACTAGTCTTTCTCCAAAGTGGCTGAAAAAGCAAAGAGTTCAGAATGTTGTAATGCAGAGAGAGAATCCATTCATGTTGTAGTTGTGCTTAACTTGACTAATTAGCTTAATGCAAAGCAAAAATTAAATGAATAAAACACTGTATGTGATTTTTTAAAATCCCATAGAAATTAATTGCATGATGGAATCTTTTAAAATTCTTCTCCTTATTTTTTGCTATCTCTTTACAATCTTATGCTTAAAATATGTATATACACACAGCACATACATTTGACAAAAAATTCAAACAATACAGAAGGGTAAAAAATAATAAGCCATTTGAATTTTTAAAAACTGAACCTATTGCTAAGTTTCATTAAGTGGTCATTTTAATTGTTTATATTTAGTTATGGTAAAACTGGGTTAAAATAATTATAAAATTTAATAGTGGCTTGAAAGAACCCATTAAAAATATATGTATATATGTTTTTTGCTTTAAATGTGGCATGCTCTCCAAGTCAAGGGACCTATCACACATGTACTTTTCCCCTCCTTCCTTTTTCTATATATTTGTCTGGTTTTTATATGAGTGGTCTCCAAAGTTTTAAAATCCTTCACTTCTGTCTTTTTTTCTTGTTTCTCTGCTTGATAAAAATCTTTCACCTTTAATCAACTAAATTAATTAATTAAAATATAAAAATTAGTACATTTCTATAAAATATATATTTGGTGTGAATTATAAAAATAAACTCACAAACAGAAAATGCAAGAGAATGAGATAAAAATCCAAATATAAATAAACATCTTAATATTTCCTTCTGATAGCCTGTGAAGTTTCCTGTGCATCCTCTGCAGTGGAATCATTTCACTTAGAGATGTCTCTTTGTACAATACCTTTCACAAAAGGTACTTCTGAGGTACTACAGGTTAAAATAAACAATTGAGGAAATTGGGGCAAAGGAAAAACAACAGTAAGAGCCAAAATGAAAGCCAGAAGTGAGGCCAGTTCACCTACATGCGTGCAATCAAGTCATATAAAGCAGCACAAATTAAGTGCTGAGCTTATGGCTTATTTTTACTCACTGTTGGAAATTCACCCAGCCACTGCTCTTAAGTGGCACTATTCTAGAAAACAGAGGGTATTTCTAGATGTATTTCTACCAGTTGATTAGGCAAAAATTTAGAAGACTAATAGCATCCAGTGTTGGTGAGGATGAAAGAAAATGTTGTTAGTAGGATTGTACATTTCTGAAAAGCAGTTGGCAATCTGTACATTTTAAGTATTCTTAGCCTTTGTCTCAGAAATTCCATTTCTAGGGATTTGGCTATAGAACCACTCGTATAGATGGACAGAGCTATGCATGCAGAATTGTGCACTGAAACATCCATTATAATGTGAAAATACTGGACATGATCCAACTGCTAATCAACAGAGAGCTAGGTGAATAAATTACGGGGTAACTATGATAGAATTCTACGCAGCTGTTAAATAGGCCAAAGTAAGCTCTTTGTGTATGCATGGGAAGACTTCTAAGACATGTTGAGTAAAGAAAGCAAGCTGAGCAATATGTGTAGAATGAGCTCATCTCTGTAAAAATGTAATGTCTATACATAATATATAATTTATATTTATATATGTAATGATTAGTAAGTGCTAGTGTCAGCATGCAAAAAACCCTGTCATAATAGACAACTGGTCCATGATCCAACGATATGTATATATTTCTATAATATTTTAAATTTATAATCCTCTTGCTTCTACACACAGAAAAACCCTACAAATATTTTTATAAAGAGAATTTCTCTTTCTAGGTCACCCAGTTTACTCAATTTCATTCTTTCTGGCATTAAGGAGAGAATCATGTTATATTCCTGGGAATGTAAGCTGAAAATTATGATAGGCAAAAGACTTGAGAGGATTTTTTCCTACTTTCATGGTTCCCTATATAATTAAGACTATTAGGAGGATCAGTAGTATCCAAGAAAATTGATATTTTACAACAAGGGCCCATAAAAGAAAAACTAAAATAGGTTACCTGCTGAATTGTGTTGATGATAATGAATAAGCTTTGGAATGGAATCAAAACAGTAGTTTTCCGCCAGGTATAATTTGTTCTCAGCATTTGTATGCACGTGGTAATGTTTGACAGTTCCTTTTTTATCACTAATAACAGAAAGAATGTTAGAACATTTAAAAGAAACAATTAAAGCTCGATTAAGCAAGGATTAAATAATTATTTTAGATGCATTTGCAAATTTTGGAGAGGGAAGTCAGGGAGGGTTTCTCAGGCTTGGCATCTGGTATTTTTCTCAGTCTTGGCATCTGGTGTAACTATAAAAGTAATTATGGAAGAGAGTTCTTCTCTGAACTCAATGTATCTTTTGGTGCACATATAGATTTCATGTACAGTACAATTCCAACTTTCCAGGCTTCTCCTCCCTTAGTAAGTGTATAAAACTGGAATCTTTCTTTGATGATCGAGAGAGGCTTGCAGTTCTTCAGGATCATTATTCTGAACATAAATTATCTTACAGGATAATAATGGAGGTGGAAATGAGAGAGGTAAAGGTGATGAGGCTGTTGGGTATCCTCACCCCAAAACATGGGAGGAGGCTTTTTTGGGGCATGCAGAATGAAGTAGGTGGGGATGTCCTTTAATTCCTCATGTGAACTTGTACCTTCTCCACATAAAACACTTTTTTCTTTTCCTCTGCTTTTATACAATAATGCTGAATTGATGCACGTTGATTTAAGCTAATCAGGAATAATACACCTGTCTTAGATTGTAGACAATGACTTAGTGGTCAAGAACCAGGCTTTGAGTTTAGTTCTATCACTTGCTAGCTACCCTATATGGTTATGCCTGGCATATAAGAAACAGTTAATAAATTGTTGCTGTATAGCAAACTAACACAGGAACAGAAAACCAAATACCACATATTTTTACTTGTAAGTGGGAGATAAATGATGACAACACATGGACACACAGAGGAAAATAGTAGACACTGAAGCCTACTTGAGGGTGGAGGGTGGGAGGAGGGAGAAGAGCAGAAAAAATGACTGTTGAATACTAGGCTTAGTACCTGGGTGATGAAATAATCTCTACAAGAAAGCCACATGATAAGAGTTTACGTATATAACAAACCTACACATGTACCCATCAACTTAAAATAAAAGCTAAAAAAATTAAAAAATTGTTGCTGTAACATCAGCCGAGTAAAAATTGCAAGTACAAAAGGAGGAACGGTTCTTCTCTTTGCTGCAAATGTTTAATCAGCTTTTGTTGTCAGCATACAATTCACTCAAGGCCGTTGATGAGGTTTCATAAAAGAGGGCTTCTGTATTCATTTGATTCTTTATCTATTTGCTGATTTATCTACCTGGCTACCTTAAAAAATGAATCTGTAGTCAAGAAACTCAGCTAGGAGGACATCTGATACCAGGTTTGGCTGAAACTGCAGGGCCAGAGGGCCACAAAGCTTTTGATACTCAGTCAACAAAGTCTTCTCCTGATTCTTACGGGATTGGCTTTAGCCAGCATCTAGGTGTTACTATGTGCAAAATAATATATGAGATACACTGGGGACATGGAGTCTGGCATTGGAAAGTGCTGTGGGACAATTCAGGGTACATCCTATTATCTCAAGTGTAGGTAGGCACTCTGTAAAAAATTTCAAAATAAAATAATGTTTTTATTACTTAATTATTATAAATATACATATATGCACTGTGGGGTAGGGCACATGGGGAAGGTACCAAGGCAGACGATCATTCAGTCTAGCTGCTAAAAAAGAGTTGCACACATAGAAATTTAAAAAAAGATCCTAATCAATATTTGACCAGATTCTCATTCCAAAACATTGGGGGTTCAGTATAAACACAGAGGTGTAAAGAAACGTGACTTGGCTATTGGAAGCCCAGCTTCCAATTAGTCACTTATTAGCTCCAGGTAGGTCTTTATAAGCTCTTTTTGAACCTCAGTCCTCTCATCTGCAATATGGTATAAATAAAAACAGCTTTCCCATTTGCTTTGGAGGATGATTAGAAGGAAAAAAAAAGAGCTATCTACCAATAAGAAAGTGGCTTGTAAAACTCTGGAGGAGGATTTTGATGATGATTTGCATGAGATGACTGTGCAGTGTGTTTTGTGCCCAAGTGTTAGGGTACAGGGAGTGGAGCAGGTAGAACTACTCTTCCACAGCAACAACAACAACAATAATAGTAATTACTATTAGTTTATTAAGTGCTTACTATGTGTCAGGCACTGTTCAAGATATAATATATTAATTAACTCACTCCACTCATAGAATGTAACAATCATTATGTTCCCCTTTCAAATGAAGAAGTTGAGGCACAGAGGCTGAGAAACTTGCTCAATGTCACAAAGCCCTGAAATAGTAGAGCCAGGATTTGGATCTAGAAGTTAGGCTTCAAACGAGAACTTTTAGTCACACAAAGAGGACAGTGCCCTGGAAGGAAGTTGTGTAGAGAACATAGCGGCACTGAGTCAACCTTCTGCTAACTCTGCACCCAGTGGAAGGGCTTACTAAGAACTGGACACTGGAGTAGGCATCTTTGCTCAGCAGGTGGCTAGGGCTGAGAGTATACAGGCTCCATTGCTATTTTTTTCTTTCCAGGCTTAGACCTGAATGAAAGGGAATCACCCGAGAGTCTCTTAATAAACATTTACTGAGGCATGCTGTGCTGTGGGCACTCTGTTACTGCCTGGGGTGGGCAGGAGAGGATTAGCCAGAGAATGGCCTCTTGAAAGTAGTGGGGCAAGGATGGTGGGGCAGTGGGGTGAGAGTGGTGGAGGCAACTACAAATGGTCACATTCAGTAGAAATACTTTGATTTAAAATTCCAGAGTTTAAAGATGATGTCTTATCCCAAAATGTGATTGTGACCAGCATGTTCAAAGAATATATGCAGAAAGATAAAAGAAATAAATCCTTATCGTACTTACTTCACAGCCTTACTAAATAAGGACACTGTGTACATTCCCACTTGGCTCGAATTTCTAACCATAAATGCTCCTTCTTTTCCCTGAAAAGGAAGGAAAATAGAGAAGGAACAGAAAATATTTTCATTATTCTTGAAAATGATTTTGCATGGTAGGTAGTTGGAAAATAGATCTTTTAGATTGACTTTATAGATCACAAAGGGCACAGGTTTCTCACTCAATCTCTTTATAGATCTGCCCTATGTGTATGTGTATGAACTCTTCCTCTCCAATTAATATTTAACCCTATCACTTACTTTTCTCGGTGTTGTGCTTATGTAAGCCTAATGTTTTCATCTTTAAGAAATACAATTTAGAACCATGTATCACTGTATCATGCCTTTGGAAGGTTTTAGAAAACCAAAGATCCAGAATAAATCAGTTGTTAAAGTTCTATACTCAAGTTGTCTTTCTCAATGACTTGTGCTAATTCTAAGCAGATCAAGGTTCAGAAAGAGCAGATTATAAACTATGAATGTGACAAAACACCAAATGAAGTCATTACATTCTCACTAGAACCCCTCGAAGAAATAAGTGTAATGTTTAGTGTTTTTATCAGGTTAAACTATGTCAAAGTGTCATTTTTAGAAATCAAAAGAGTTTGCTACTGGAATTCCATACCAATTAGTAATAAAGTCAGATAAACATATTCTGTATCACATCTGCAATACTCTGGTCTAGGCGCTAATGAGCAGTGACAGAGCTGAGGTTAATGGCTACACTGACGGCCTCAGATAAATCATCTCTCTTATTCATGCTCTGAGCAGTCCCCTCCCATACTGACGCTAGGCTGAGCCATGTGACTTGCTATGACCAATGGGACCTTAGCAAACACAACAAAAGCAGAGACTCGAAAAGTGCTTGCACTGTGGGGCTCGTCCTCTTCAACCACTGCCTTGAGATCACCATGCTGTGAGGAGGCCCAAGTAAGGCACATGGAGAGACTACTTGGGGAAGAACTGTGGAACTCCAGTTGATTGCCTCAGCTAAACCCAAGCCCCTAGTCAATCCACCAGCCAAATGCAGCCACAGGAGTGCCCCTAAGCAAAACCTGCCTAAGAACTGCTGGCCCAGCTGACTCACGGAATCATGAGATATCATAAATCCCACTGTTTCAAGCCACTAAATTTAGGAGTGGTTTATTATGCAGCAATAGATAATGGGCACAGAAGTAGTAGCTAGACATGAAGAGTCGGGCAACCCACAGACTGGACAAGCAACACTACAATGACTTGACTATATAATTAGCAGCAAGGTTTCTATGAGAAATGCATCAACCTCTGGACCCCAAAATGCAAAGAGATTCTGTGAGGCTGTTTTAAAGACAAGACTATTTACCTTTTGTCTGAGTAACTGTTCAGATTGTGATCTGGAGATGTTACCAGCAAACCAGCTGCAAAAGGAAAAAAATTTATATGTGAGAATCAATAAGTTTTAGATCGTATAGCTTGACACTCAACTTTCTAATCTATAAAATGAGGCATTGGCTTACCTCAGGGGTTTCCAAGCCTAACTGCTCCAGAGAATCATTTGAGGAGCTTTTCAGAAATACAGATGCTTAAGTCCCCACTACCAAATTCTGATGTTGGGGTGGAGTCTGCACATCTAATTTTTAAATGGGCTGGCATTTAGGAATCTTTGGTTTTCTTCTAGGTGACTTCTAAGTTTTCCTACATTTTACCATTTTGAGTAAGGGCGAGAGATTAGACCTATGAAGAATATTCCAAGAGGAAAGTCAGGGCTGCCAAGGATGAAAGCCCTTGTCTTCCAATCATATAATTTCCTTGTAATAATCTGATTATAACATCTATTTTCACATCAAATGCTTTTACTTCATATGTGGAGCTCAACAGGCCAAGAGCTGTTTCTCATGTGAGGGCAATAATGTCTGTGGCCTTTGGGCTTTAGACAGAACTTCCTACTTAGGAAATGAGTAAAAGTAGGGCATGAGGTGGGATGTAGCATGGGTTTGGGTGAGTGGGAGGACCCACTGGCTAGAAGATAACATCTGCAGAGGAAATACAAGAGGAGGGTGAGGGTAGAAGGGAGGAGTTGTAGGAGAATTTCAATGTAGAAGGTATCTCAGAACTTGGCAGGAACGGATGGGAAGTTATTCTCTGTATAATCTCTGTATGAGTTTTGGGAAGGGATGTCAGCTGGTGGACAGTTCAATAAAATAGAAAGAGCCTTAGGCCACCCAGCTTGGAGGTCTGGGTTCTAGGCATAACTTCCCTATGTGTAATTGCATGACTTTGAACAAGCCACTTGGCCCTGTTTGACCTTGGACTTCCCTACCCGTAAAACTAGGGAGAGGGTTGATCTTGATAAGTCTGAAAGTCTCTTTTAACTCTACCATTACGGATACTGTATAACTAACACTTGAAATATTAACTGATCGTTTTTCTTATTAGTCAACATTTTAAGGTAATACTAGCTAATCAAAAGGCCCTTCAGAGGCTGTGATACAGGATATATACCTACAGGGGAATAGAAGGAAGAAAATCAAGAATCAGGAGAGAGGCTTGGAGAGGCAAGGTGATATAATCTATGTACCCTATACATTATACCTCCCACACACATACAGACATTGCCTGTGTCCATAATTTTGCTGAGGCCTGCCTCTTATTGTTTTAAATAATATTTAAGTATTTCAATGACAGAGCAGCAGAGTCCTAGGCCTAAGGGTTGTTTTTTTTTTTTTTTTTTTTTTTTTTGACAGGGTCTCACTCTGTCACATAGGCTGGAGTGCAGTGGTATGATCTCGGCTAACTATAGCCTCGACCTCCCGGGCTCAAGTGACCCTCCCACCTCAGCCTCCCAAGTAGTTGGGACTACAGGAATGGGCAACCACACCTGGCTAATTTTTGTATTTTTGTAGAGACGAGGTTTTGTCATGTTGCCCCGGCTGGTCTCAAACTTCTGAGCTCAAGCCATCTGCCTAGCTCAGCCTCTCAAAGTGCTGGGATTATAGGCATGTGCCACTGTACCTGGCCAGGCCTAGTCTTAACACATGATTTTCTATCTAAATCTCAGTGCTTAGTGCTTCTGTCTTTAATGGAATTGACTGGAATTGCTCATGAAGTTATGGCCATAAAACAAAAACTCCCATGACACCGATAGAATAGGAAGCTGGGAGCATTAAGCACAATGTGAGGTGACTGAGTCCCAGATCCTATTGCCCTATAATCCCGAGCTCCTTTCGGTATCTTTTTGATTTTGAAGAGGACAAGTCTTCCCTGAGAATTTCCTCAATGTCTGTCTCTCACACACCACTTGCATTCAGAAAAGATGGGAATAGAGACTGTCTAAATGGTCATATCTGGGCTTACCCAATCAGAGAAAGACTTCCAATTTATTTAAATGCTTAAGACTACAATCCACAATTAGAGGTTCACTCCCATTGGTTTAAGTCTTTGTGTTTCATTAAAGTGCAATTATCTTTGGAAATGACCATGCGTTGGTCATTCTCAGTCTTTTATGTCTTAGTATGAATTATTCCATCAATGCTTTCCTGAGAATAGACGTTAGGGAAGAAAGTAAAGCCGAAAGAGAGCTAGAAGGTGATAAAGAGATCACGCCACAAAGATGTGGAGGGTACAGCACATCTTCCCCAATGCAACAGATATGTCTAGGGCCAGGCTGGGTTAGAGATGAGAGGAGGAGTGAAAACAGTAGCATGTACTTTGTAAAAGCTCTTGTTTCACGTGTAACCAGTAAATCAATAATACAACACTTGTACAAAAACAGAACTGGAAATATGCATAATCCTAGTGTCCAAGTGAATTCTGTGCCATTTGGTATCAAGTGTCTGAGAAATGCAATATGCTCTATTATTCCCACCTCTTCTTAACACTAATCTTTACATCTAGGAGACAATTATTTGTCCCTATTTGTAGAATGATAGACTCTTAGATTTTGGAAAGAATCTTAATAGCCACTTAGGCCAACCTTCTCAGTATATTTGGGGTGACCACACGTTTTTATTTGCCCAGAAGTCCAGTTTATGCCTAATGTCCAGGTGTAATTTTTATTTTAATTTTTGTGAGTACATAGCAGGTATATATATATATTTGTGTGTGTGTGTGTGTGTTTGTGTTTTTTTTTTTTTTTGAGATGGAGTCTTGCTCTGTTGCCCAGGCCGGAGTGCAGTGGCGCCATCTCGGCTCACCATAGCAGGTATATATATTTATGGGGTACATGAGATGTTTTGATACAGACATGCAATGCATAATAATCACATCATGGATTATAGGGTATCCATCCCCTCAAGCATTTATCCTTTGAGTTACAAACAATTAATTATACTCTTTAAGTTATTTTAAAATGTATAATTAAGTTATTATTAACAGGTATAATTTTTAATAGTGCACTTTTTCTCTTTCTAAAGTATCCCAATTTTGATGTTAAATGAAAAGGTTGGCTGGGTGCGGTGGCTCACGCCTGTAATCCCAACACTTTGGGAGGCCGAGGTGGGTGGATCACCTGAGGTCAGAAGTTCAAGACCAGCCTGGCGAACATGGCAAAACCCTGTCTCTACTAAAAATACAAAAATTAGCTGGGTGTGGTGGCAGGCGCCTGTAATCTTAGCTACTTGGGAGGCTGAGGCAGGAGAATTGCTTGAACCTAGGAGGTGGAGGTTGCAATGAGCCGAGATCATGCCATTGCACTCCAGCCTGGGCAACAAGAGCAAAACTGTCTCAAAAAAAAAAAAAGAAAAAAAAAGACAAGGTCATCCTAAGAATAGAGATCTGTCGACATAAATATTGCCATGTTCAGGGTCTCATTTGTGCTACCCTGTAAAATTACTGCATCATTAATAACTTCTCCAAAAATATTACTCAATGTTAATAAGAACTTTCAAACATCACCTTAATTAGAGGTCTCCAAGAAAGAAATAATGAGCAGAAACATTATATGCTACATCTAAAAGATAAAGTGAAATGAAGGTGACACTGGACGTATGATAAATCCAATGAGTATTTGCATCCAATTTAGATAATCCAGTTTTGGGGAAAATATTTTCATTGGTAACAACCCAGCTCATTGTCACCTGTCATCTAGATAAATGACCCAGAGCATTATGTGAGTTTACCCATGTAAATACAGCCTCCTGAGACGGCCTCAGCCATCTGTTTTAATGTCTTTGAGGAAGAAAGTAGAAGTATCTATTCTAGATACTTCAGCCTATGTGACACTCCAGCCTATGTGACAGAGTGAGACTCTGTCAAAAAAAAAAAAAAAAAAAAACCTTAGGCGTAGGACTCTGCTGCTCTGTCACTGAAATACTGAAATATTATTTAAAACAATAAGAGGCAGGCCTCAGCAAAGTTATGGACACAGGCAATGTTTGTATGTGTGTGGGAGGTATAATGTATAGGGTACATAGGTTATTGAAAGAAGACTTTCAATACTCACTCATAATCATCCAGGTTTTCCTCTTCTTCAGATGAACTTGACTCAGGGGATTCCCTTAAGAAGAGTTGGGAAAAACGTGAGTGCAAAAAAGCACCAAGAAATAATCCAAGTGCCTAGCCATGCAATATCAAATCCCACCCTGATTTTATCCACCTAAATAATATTTAGATTGTTAGGTTTCTCCTTCTGCACCTGGGAAGGTATCAACACAGCAACAGTAAAGACAGAGTCACTCAAAAGTTGGGCTTATGCCAAGTTTTAATGAAAGAATGGTTCTTTGATACAGGAGATCCCCAGGAGGCCCCCAGAAGAACTTATATTTCTTTGACTTTTTCCAAAGAGTGGGCTCATGAAATAGATGAAGACTCCTTCAGAGATGGCTGTAGTATAAAGTTAAAAAAAATTGGGTTGTGTATATAGCTATTCTTATGGAAGAGTATTCAACTCTAGGTTGCTTTTCTTCCTGCTAGAGATGCCTGGGTCAGATATACTAATGTTTGTGCTACTACTGGTGTATGTCATGAATGCTGGCTAGGAAAAGTCAGTGCAAGAAAAACTAGAACCCAAAAGCCATCCATTCAGGGTTCAGAGAGGCAAACTACATAGACTTTTTTGGTTTATATTTACCTTAAGTACAAAGCCTAGCTGCAAAATTATTGCAAGTTTGGTTAGTTGTCCTGAAAATGGAAGCATATTCTGGATGTAGAGGAATATCTGAATTTGATTTACCATGAAATCTTTGAGGTGGCGTGATTTACATTTCTTTCTTTTTGGTTACTGCTTGCAACATCTTCACTGCTGCTGCTACTGCAAAAAAGAGACATTTTATAAGTTTATAAACATATGTCTACTTATAAATTTTAAATGACAAAAGCAATTTTGCTCAGATATGCTTTAGCTTTATTTGACATTTTGACCCACACATTTCACTCGTTTGGGAAATTTAAGCTAATGAGTTACTTTCACATTTTGGTTCTTTCAGGCATTCCAATAAAAGCAGTAGTTTGGCAACATTTCTAAACAAAAGAAAATTGTTAATAATGGCTCATAAAGACCCCAAACAATGGAAAATCTAGATTAATAAATCATCTTGACTGGATTTGCCCTGATTTTCTTATATATATGCAAGCATTCTGTCACTCATATATTTTAAAATAACTTATTTTCCTCTTAGCTATTGTGACTACAATTAAAATTCTTGAAAATGCTGATCTTTTTACTCCTTCTGGACACAGATGGATAAGGAGGATTTTCATCATCCTCTGCCATAGATCGTTTTATCTCTTTTATTTGGGGTATTAAGCAGAGCATGAAGAAGTGCCTACTTCTCAAAGTCTAAAGGCTGTTTTATCTGGAATGTAGAACCTATTTCCTATTTGCCTTCATGGTCCAGACTTTTTTCAAAACCACAGTTCATAGAAACAGGCTTCCTTAGCAAGGAAATGCTCCCCTGGCTCTATTTCAAGGAATGCCTAGATAAAGCCCTTAAACTCTAAAATGCCTTTCTCTCCACCTTCCCAAAGAGCCTTGCCCACTACAATAGCTTTTATTTAGCCTTGTTGTTTCTAAAAACACTTAGAGAATGTCCATCAATAGTGCATCACTTAGGTTTACCTAATATCTATACAACTGGTACTTACAGACATTAAAAATAATCAGGTAATTTGCACAACAATATAAATGTACTTAACACTACTGAACTGTATGCTCAAAAATAATCAAGATGGTAAACTTTATGTTATGTATATTTCACCAAAATTAAATGAAAATGAAATTTTAAAAGTCAGGTGTATCCTCCTGTATTCAAATAGGAAAAATACCAAAGATGTCAAGTGAAAAGAACAAATGGCAAAGACTGTATTGTGAGAACTTACTTGCTTTTGTATGCACATGGCCACATGTGCATAGAAAACATTTTAGGGGAATATAAATGGAATATTCTGTAATATTTGAATGATTTAATGGGAGCATAGATTATCTTACTAAACAGAAAATAGATTAAAAAGAAGCTCAGGGGAAGATTGTAAGAATGACAGAAAGTTGATAAAAAGTATTATCCCATATATGAGCTGAGAATCATGGCTGCACTTTAAAAACTCAAGCTCCATGAAGACCTTTTAGCAATTATTATAATTCACTTGCAGATGCAATGCTGCTCATGCTAAGAGGTGATCAATCAATGCTTTGGTAAAATAACTAGCTTCCTGAAGTTCTAGGGAAAATCCACAGTTGGGACTAAGCCTAAGGAGGTGCAAATCTAAGGGAGTGTCAAAAACTCAATAGTGGCAGCAACCCCATGTGAATCAACAGTTCCTCCTGGCTATTTGTAAACAGAGCAGTCAGTTTCACCTCACACCTTTCTCAATGAATCACTGAGTTTCTGTCAGGAAGGGCACCTGGAACACAATTAACATGACTTTCACTCTCCTTGCATCTGGGTTTACTGATCCTCTCCTTCCACAAGAATAGTGGGCTACAGGCACACAAATGTAACCCCCATCCCTCGGGCACCAGGTATAGATTAATACACTAGGATTCTAGCTCCACTTTGGAATGAAAGGGACCATGGCTTATTATACTGAAAAAAAAATCAAGAAGAATACACTTACATTATTTCAAATTCTGTATGGCCCTGTATTATTGAAACTTTCAGTAATTGGCCTTAGGTGAAAATGATGAGGATGGAAAGAACAAAGGAATAAAAGGACATGGGAAAAATAACTAAGAAAAGAGATACATGGTGAGTCAGAGAGATGCTCTGTATCCATTGTGGGGAAAGGCAGACATGACTTCCCTCCAGGGATGCTGATAACTGAGTGAGAAGATGGCAGAGAGTAGATAACATGATAGGAAGGAGGTCTGAGACAGGAAATAAGGAAGGGGAGTCACTTGACCCTTTCCATATGGTCATCTTGCAATTCAATTCAACATTTATTGGGCATCAAGTGTACGGCAAATTCAGTGCCATACCAAGAGATATATACATACACAATTTACATGTTGCCTTCAAGGAATTTTCTTTTTCTTTTTTTTTTTTTTGAGACGGAGTCTCACTCTGTCACCCAGGCTGGAGTGCAGTGGCGCGATCTCGGCTCACTGCAAGCTCCACCTCCCGGGTTCACGCCATTCTCCTGCCTCAGCCTCCTGAGTAGCTGGGACTACAGGCGCCCGCCACCACGCCCGGCTAATTTTTTGTATTTTTAGTACAGATGGGGTTTCACCGTGGTCTCGATCTCCTGACCTCGTGATCCGCCCGCCTCGGCCTTCCAAAGTGCTGGGAGTACAAGCGTGAGCCACCGCGCCCAGCCTAGGAATTTTCAATTCTGGCTTTAGATAGAATCTTTAGGCTAAAAACTGTGAGCAGACTAATCAGGTCAGGAGAGGTGAGGTTGTACATTCCAAGAAGGCAAGCCATGGCCTTGCTTGAGATGCTATTTGCCATTTGGCTAGTGATACTGAAGCACATTACAAAAGTAAGCCCATCCTAAGCTCTTTCATATAAAGGATAGATTTTAAAGATTCTGTATTCTGGAATGTGGAGATTTTTGGGGGGAGAAGGAGGAGAAAGGGAAGGGAATACAATGATCATGCATTATTGAGATCATTAGATTGGATAATCTAAATGGAAAATCTTTGCTTCTCAGCCCCAGTGGAGCCACTGCTTCCCCAGGCTTCTGGCTCAAGCACTGAACATTTTCTGAGGACAGCCTAAGACCTGGATCAACAGCTTTGAGGCTGAGGTCCAGGGCAGCAGGGTAGTGTTTACTCTACATGCTGGGCAGCCCATCTGAAAGCTGGGGATTACCTTTTCAGTTTTCTTACTTGCCACCAGTCAGGGAAGTCTTCCCTTGGAATATACTGCATGTTGAAGTTTGGCTGGGAGCCATAGATTTTCTTTGAGTTGCTGTCATATTGGGCTAGAGTGGTACTTGAAGATGGTGGCTGGGAGCCATAGTTTTTCTTTGATTCGTTGTCATATTGGGCTGGAGTGGTACTTGAAGATGGTGCATCCATTTTGAGAACAGGAACTGCCCGAGGTATCTTCAGCTTTGGAGGGGAAGAGATTTTAATACATCACAGTGAGGCACAGATTCAGGTACCGGGAACTGACAATTAAGTATATCAGTTCTTGAAAGAGAGAGAAAGGAAGGAGGGAAGGGAGGGAAGAAGGGAAGGAGGAAGGGAGGAAGGAAAGAGGCAAGGAAAGAAGAAAGGTACGAGCAAGGATATGGAGCAACTGGAACTCATACTTTTGCTAGTTGGAGTATGAAGTGGTACAACAACATTGGAAATTTGTTTGCAGAATCTAGTAAATCTGGATGTGCATCTGGTCCTACCCTATGACTCATAAATTTTACGTATATATACCCAACAGGGAAACCAAATACCTGTAAAAGAATGTTCATAGCAGAATTATTTTAATTAGATAAAAACTAGAAACTGCCTGCATGCCCATCAAGAGGATAAAATAATAAACATGTTGTGGTTGTTGAAGGCTGAATAATGGTCTCCCGAATATGTTCATGTCCTAATTCCCAGAACCTGTGAATACCTTACGTGGTAAAAGAGACTTTGCAGATTGTAATTAAGTTAAGGATTTTGAGATGGGGCGACTATCCCGGATTTTGTAGGGGTGGGCCTGATGTAATCAAAATGGCCCTTATAAAAGGGAGATAAGGTGGTCTGAGATTAGAGAGCTGTGAGGATGGAAGCAGAGGTTAGAGAGCAGAGGAGCTGTGACCTTCTGGTTCTGCAGACAGGGGAAGAAGCCAGGAACCAATGAATGTAAGTACCCCTTAGGAACTGGAAAATGCAAGGAAACAGAATCTTCCCTAAAGCTTCCAGAGGAAACACAGCTGTGCAGACCCATTTTAGATATATGATCTTCCAAACTATAAGAGAATAAATGTATGTTGCTTTAAGTCACTAAATTTGTGTGGTAATTTGTTAGAACAGTAATAAGAAACCAAAACAGTTGTATATTCACACAACTGAATTCTGTACAATGATGACAGTAAATACAATCACATACTAAAAAAATAAGCGAATCTCATAAATTGAAGAAAAGAAGACACACAATAAATGACTTTACACTTTATAATTCCATTCATATAAAAGTCAAAATCAGGCAAACAATCTATGATGTTATAAATCAGGTTAGCAACTAGTTTTGGAGGGCAGTAGTGACTGAAAGGGAACATCAGGGTGTCCCTGGGGTTCTGTGATGTTGTGTTTCTTTATCTGAGGGTGGATTATAGAGAAGTGCTCAGTTTGTGAAAACTCATCAAACTGAACACTTAGGATTTGTGTGCTTTTCTATGTTAATTTTATATTTCAGTTAAAAATTCACAATATGTGTGTGTCTGTGTGTGCATGTGTGACAGAAAGAGATGCATTTAATATTTTTTTCATGCTTCATTTTACTTTTTCAGAGATTTCATTTACTGAAGGCTTTGACATTCTGGAAATTTTAATTATGCAGGACAGTGTTATTTATGAACTGTGAAGTGGGCTATGTCCAAAGAAAAATGTACTGGGAAGTTCCTTAAATGGAAATCATTTAAGGAAATCTCTTTGAACAGAACAGCTAGAGAGCTGATTTTTATTTCCTCCATTCAGAAAATAAGCTCTCTACTGAATACTCTGGTAAAAAAACAAAACAAAGAAAAGCATACTTTGCATGATACTCTCTGACCCCTGGTTCATTTGGGAAGCTTATAATCAAAACAGGCTTATGAACTCTTAGCCACTGATTTGCCTAACTGATAATTTTCAATATATTGGCCAAAAAGTTCCCTGCTGGAGACTAGATGCAATGGTTTCTGGCTCTTAAATTATCTTCTGCTCTTAGAGTTGTCAAAAACAAACTTTATTGGTAATTCATCCTTTTTAAAGTGCAGAATTCAGTGACTTTTGTAAATTTATCAACTTGTATAACCACCACCACAGCCCAGTCTTTCCATCACTCCAATAAGATCCTTCATACCTATTTGCAGTCAATTCTCATCCCTACTCTTGTCCCAGGCAACCACTGATCACCCTTTGTTTCTATAGATTTGCCTAATCTGGGCGTTTCTCCTAGGTGTTTTAGAGGGCCATACTTTTCAAGCTTCAGGACTGAGACATATTTTCAAACCCAAACAGCAATGTTGCTAATAACAAAGTAAAAACTCCTAACCATTATAATTGTTTCCTAGGGCTACCATGACAAATTGCTACAAGTTTGGTGGATTAGAACCACAAACATTTATTATTTCACAGTTCTAGAGGCTAGAAGTCAAAATCAACATTTCAGCATTGCCATACTTATTCTGAAGCCTCTAGGATAAAATCTTTCCTTGCCTCTTCCAGCTTCTGGTGGTTCCAAGTTGCTATGGTTTGGATATTCCACCCCTCCAAATTTTATGTTGACGTGTGATCTCCAGTATTGGAGGTAGAGCTTAATGGGAGGTATTTGGGTCATAGGGGCGAATCCCTCATTAATGGCCTAGTGCCATTCTCATGGTAGTGAATGAGTTCTCACTCTATGATTTCCCGTGAGAGCTGGTTGCTGAAGAGAGCCTGCTATCTCCCTTCCCTCTCTCATTTCTTCTCTCTCACCATACAATTTCTGCACACACTAGCTCCCCTTCCCTTCTGCCATGAGTGGAAGCAGCCTAAGGCCCTCATCAGATGCAGATGCCAGTGCTATGCTGCTTGTACAGCCTGCAGAATGGTGAGCCAAATAAACCTCTTTTCTTTGTCAATTACCCAGCCTCAAGTATTCCTTAGTAGAATACAAATGGACTGAGAAACAGGTGTTCCTTGGCCTGTGGTAACACAACTCCAATCTCTTCCTAGGTCTTCACATGGCCTTCTCCTCTGTGTATCTCTCTGTGTCCTCTCATCTTATTAGTCATTGGATTTATGGCCCACTCTCATCTTTCGTGTGATTTCATCTTGATCTTTAACTAATTACGTCTGCAAAGATCCTAGTTCCAATAATGTCATATTCTGAGGTTCTACATGGATGTGAAATTTGGGGGACATCATTCAGTCTACTACAATAATGGATAATTTTTTTCTTTCATGTTGATTCACAAAAATTATGTGGCTTTTACTTAGAAAGAGAGAAGTGTGTGCGAATGTGTGTAGCTGAAAATAAGTACCCAAGACACCATAGATCCAATAGATGGGTGGAGATGTCCCCTTGCTTTCAGGTGAACTTCCAGAGAACCACTGGGAAGCCATTTTTTGTGTATCCTGGCATTTGAGGAGGCTCACACCTGCCTGGGAACCCTAAAAACAGAAGGCTGTGGCTATGAACCCAAGAGAGTAGAGCAAAAAGACAGCAGTAGCCTGTACTTTGAGAAAGAGCTGCATACAGCTTAATTAACCAGAGCAATCAAGGTTTTGTTTGTTTTCTTATAGGCCAACTCCACCCTTGGGAAAAAGTTGGCTGACAGCCATCTTGAAAGGTTGAGGGCTGAAAATCCAAGAGCTGAGGATCAGGATCTCTCCCCTGTCATAAAACTACATATGGATCTGCCCTTCAGTAGGAAATTCCTAAAAGTCTCCCATGAGATAAAGAATCAGTGCTGGAAAACTCACTCAGATACCACCACCACCAAATCATGATAGAAACAGCTATGTGTGTCTTTTTTTAATTAGACCTCATCTTCCTTGGAACTAACTCTGAAAGTGCCGTGAATCTCAGCACCCCCAAAATCCCTCCCCAAAATCATGCTGCCAGGTGATGCAGGCCCAAGCTAGGTGACGGATGTCTAACGTGGAATGATGTTTGCAGTCATGTGATAATAACATTGGATGGAACAATTCAGAGGCTGTTCTCATAATTACAAGCAATGGGGACATTTTTATCATTTGAGATTGACTGCAAAACTATGGAATCTGGCAAAGACTTTATTTGGAAGCAGGGAAGAAAACCCACTGAATAGTTTTGAAGGGATAATGGAGGGAAAGAATTATGTTGTTTTCTGCTTTTGTCCTATAGAGTTTCATTTCAACACCAGGATACTTCCGTGAAGCAGTCTTGGCCATGTTGATGGTAAGGAAAGAATGACAGCTAATAACAGCTGCCTGTTATGTGTGATGCCATCTTAAGGACATCTCCCGCATGCACCCATTTTTTTTTTGGTGACTATTTATGTGCTTACTGGCTAGGAAAAGACACAACAATGAAATGCAAAAATATGAGATATTACGATGGTTCTATATTTGAATCCATTATTCAATACCACCCATAGCTATTATCTAGAGCTCATGGTTTTTCTCTCTTTGCTGAGAAGTCTAAATGAATTCCACATTTTCTAGTCTTGAATCTGGCAACTCTTGGTTTATTTAATATATCCTGACCATGAAAAACATTTTTAAAATGTTGACTTACCACTCTGTCTGGGAAGGTGGGAACTCTGTGTTTCTCTTCATTGACTGCAATATGCAGATTAGCATCTGAACATTAAAACAAAGTAATATCAGAAGGAACTTTAAACAAAACAAAGAGAAACACTCAATGTTATGAATTAAAAGAATGAACCCGCTTGTGTGAGCAGTACTCCAGATTAAGTGAATCCAGACACAACATCTGGAGTGATTCTGTAGCTTTCCTATATAAGGCCCAACTCCTATGTAGGCCATGTATCTTGGAAAGAGGATGGATCAAGGCATCTTGGACCAAAAGAAATAAAGACACCCAACTTTTTCTCTTTTAGTTGTTATGCCCATGGACTTCCCAGTAGCTCAGCAGAAGAAGCCAAGGGAATAAATTATACTTGGGCGGATAGACAGTATTACAGCTGCTCAGGAGCTGCAACACCTCTACACTCTGTAGTTTTCCTCAGAGGCACAGCACCTGTGGCACCCAGAACACATGGTGAGTGTCATCCAGACAGAGCCTAGGAAGGCAATCCCAAGGCAGTGCTCTCTCTGGCCTTTTTCCTGCTCCTTCCAGAAAGTTAGGGCATGGTCAAAGCTGGAATCTGACCTGCTAGGTAATGATAATAGACCACAGACAAAACCACTGGGGAAAATGATTAATACCATAAGGAGACATTACTCCTCAGTCCCTTACAGTGGAGGGAAGACCCATGTGCAGCCAATCTGTATAGTTCATTAAATAACTATAATTCATGAGTATATAGAGCAATGTGATCTAGTTGAGATTAATAAATATTCATTGTATAGTCTAATTAAGATGGAAAACACAATGAATATTTATTAATTGATTTTTGGGGGGTAAAATGACCAGTATTAACATTAACATGATTGTTGGGTATCAATACTGTTATGAAGCGAATTTTAAAAATATTTTATGTGCCTGTATCTTTTCCAGTTCATGAAGTTCTATTCTGTAGCTGATCTCATTCAATTCTTTAAAGCCATTGTAATCCAGGCATATTTTGTCCAGGCTGGTAAAACCATTACCAAAATAAGTTATCTGATTTTGTATTTATCAACAACTTTATGTTAAATAATTTTAAACTTTAAATATATATAAGTCCCTCTTGTTTCCCTGGGAATACAACTCTGGATAGAATCTGATTTCACGTAAAGCAACCCCTTCTCTCATGTCATTAAGAAATTAACACACATATAGAGAATGGCAAGCTGCTTTAAATATACATTTAAAAATTTGACCATCATTTTAGTATATATGGTGATGAAAAGTGTTACTTAAATTATATCTTTCTTTTTTAAAAAATAATGTTGTTTTTTCAGTTTATAATTTTTGTTATTTATAAGAAGAGCGAGCCAGTTTTCTTATCAAACTGGAAACCTAGCTGTTTGAACTATGATGACATATCTAACATATTCTACCTTTTTGGAGTTTATCCTGAACCAAGAAAAATTATGGGAGGAAATAACAGCTCATTGCTTGATTAATGATTCAAATTTTAAAAATGTTTCTCATGAAATGAAAGAATGGCAGATGTTAATATTGTTATTATCTTAATGACCATGACTCAATTGACCCTAGAATGAGATTTCATTTGTCACATAGCATCTGCAAGGCTGAATTTTCATGATGCCAACCAATCTGGCACATCTTGTTTTCTGGCAAGCTCTTCTGGCCTCTGGCAGGTTTAGCCTAATGGAGCACTATCCACCCAATGTCCAGTCCAACAGAGGAATCACACATTACATGCTTCCCAGAGGGTACATCCTGGGGCTGCTTTACAACTCTGCTGGCAACACAGGAACTTCCCGTCCACGAAGAACCCACTATGGTACTTGACCAGTAGGTGGGGGTTACCCCTTATCTCTGAGGAGCAGACAGGAAGAAAACAAGACGTTAGCAAACGTTGATCCAAGAGGAGAAACATTCAGTAAGTGCTTTTATCACAGAACAATAAAAACCCCATTTGGCCAGCAACCAAAGTAAGAGCAAATCGTTCCGGAAGGATATAGGTCTTTCACTCAACAGTTAATAAGCCAAAAAGAAAAAAGAAAAGTCTAACCATGAGTATGTTGAGAACAACACAATTATGTATCATTTTTGAAGAAAAAATAACTAGTAAAATGCATATACAGATCAGCTTGATGTTAGGATTTTAGAGATGTATCTGTAAAGAAAGTGAGTGGGTTACAACACATGGTGTTTTCTTGTGGCAGAAGGGTAAGGGTGGGGCTAAATTTTAGCAAAAGGTTCTAAAAAAAAAAAAAGGCCTGGATAAACATACACTTCCATCTACTTTTTATTGTGAAAATTTTCACATGTACAGAAAAGTTTCAAGAATAAGATTAATACAAAGAGCATCCATATGCCTTTTACCTAGATTCACCAATTATTAACTGATTGCCACATTTGCTGTATCTCTTTCTCTCTGTACATATGTATTATTTTTTAAATTTTAAAATCATTATTATATTGTGCTTAATAATTTATGAGGAAGTAGTAGATGGTATGACCTAAATAATGTCATCCATAAATGCTTCAGTACATAACTTATATTAACAAGGATGTTCCCTTATATAACTGTAATACGATTATCAAACTCAGGAAATTTAACACTGATACAATGTTATTATTATTAATTTTTTAAATTTTTATATTTTTATTTTACTTTAAGTTCTGGGATACATGTGCAGAATGTGCAGGTTTGTTACATAGGGATACATGTGCCATGGTGGTTTGCTACACCCATCAACCCATCATCTAGGTTTTTAGCCCCCCATGCATTAGGTATCTGTCCTAATGCTCTCCCACCCCTTGCCCCTCATCCCCCAACAGGCCCTGGTGTGTGATGTTCCCCTCCCTGTGTCCATGTGTTCTCATTGTTCAACTGTCACTTATGAGTGAGAACATGCAGTGATTGGTTTTCTGTTCCTGTGTTAGTTTGCTGAGAATGATGGCTTCCAGCTTCATCCATGTCCCTGCAAAGGACATGAACTCATTCTTTTTTATGGCTGCATTTATTATGTAAAATATATTTCATCTTTAAAATTTTTCCAATTATTCCAATAATGTCCTTTATAATCACTCACTTTTTTTCTGATCAAGGATCCAATTCAAAATCAAACATGGCACTTAGTTTCCCTTAATTTAGAACTGCTTCTCATCCCTTCGTTGACTTCTGTGACTTTGACATGCTTATACTAAGGAATGAATGGTTTATGGGGCTACTTTCCTAGGAATATGTGCATATTTTAAAAAGCCACGGGAATAGGGCAATGTATAATTCAAATAAATGAAATTGTAATCTATAACAAATTAGCCTCTTTTGAAATACAACAGAGAAACCTACAAGATCTTAGTATATTTTAAGAAGAGTATCTAGGTGAGAAGGGCTGGTTCTATGTGTGCCTTTAGCTCTTTCTCTCTCGACTTTATGTTCATCTCGAGGTTTCCTTATGTTGATCCCAGGAGAGTTATGCTTATCCTTACAGTCCTGACTCAAGGAAGCGTATGGAGATAATAATTACTTTGCTGGGTCATTGGGAGGCTGTTAGATAATGTATGTAAAGCACCCAGCAGTGTTTGGCCCAGAGTAAGTAGATGTTCAATAAACAGCAGGCTTTAGTGATATCATTCCCTTAATTTAACTTAGCCCAGTTTAGCTGAAAATGTTGGCATTAAAAAACTTTACTAATGAGAATTAAAGGGAAATTATGACAGAAATCACAAAAGGCAAAAAGAGTTAAAATTATAAAACGTAAGCTGCTGATTTTGGTTCCAAATGGCCATTGCACCCTCTTGGGCACATTACTTGCCTTCCTGCTCTCTAAGCTTCTGGCCTCCACGTGTTGGGATTCCTATTATTTCCTTACTACATGGATTTGGTTTCCTGGGTAACTAATTCTTTTTCCAACCAAATCCAAAAGTCCACATTGCAACAGTCTCACCACCTAATAATGACAATAAGAGGAACTCATATATTCGTATATCTATAGGACTTTACATTTACATGTTTTCCTTTACATATGTCCTCTAATTTAATTGATTCAAGAACCTGAGGGGTAGCTATTGTTATTACACCTCTCACAGAGTTAGGTAAACTGAAGTGCAGAGAGCTAGTACAATCGCTCAAGTTCACAAGCTTAATAAATAGCAGACCTGAGACTCAGCCTCAGGCTTTTTCCACTACATTATGATGTACAGGTGCCAACTCCTCTGCAAAACCCCCTTCTGTTTTAATTTTTGGAAGGAAGGGCACATTTTTTCCACATCTGGTTAGCTGAATTCAGAACCATGATAGTTGACACACACTCCTATGTTACCACTGAGTCAGCCCAAACCTTCCAAGTGTAGGTTAACATCTGGAAAATTCTGTCTTAAATGTCTACCTCAGTTTATAATGCTTGAGCCAAATAATAGACACAAAAGGCAGGAGGAGTCATTATAGTACAATGAAACGTTGTAGGGGAGAATATTTGAGCAGGAGAACCTCTTTGTTTTCCTGCAGCAGGTTGGTTGGCCAACTTGACTGCAAATCTCACACACCTTCTTTCTCACTATCTTCCAGCACAGAGACTGGAAAAAAAGGATACTGTCTTCTTGCCTCCTTTGTACACATCAATGGCTATCAGATATAGTTCTGGATGATGTGACATAAGCACAGGTTTGCAGGGAGGCTTCTAGGAAGGCTTGGAATCTCTCCTGCATCCTCTAAGGATAACAGAGCAGAAAGCTAGGAGGAGCCTGCATCCCTACTGACTTCACTGAGTTGCTGCACTAGCCCTTGACTGACTGCCTATCTTTGCATTTGTTACTATGGGAGAAGAACAAAAGTGGATTTGTTTCAGCGACTGTTTGATGCCTTTTTACCTGCAGCCCAAAACATCACTAACTGATACAAACCACTTACTGTGCATAGAGACAAACCACTTATTGTGCCTATGGCAGCTGTAGTGATGGGGACTCTCTGCAGTTTTATGAGGGGCTAGGAGATGTGTTTTTGCTTCTTTCTCTGCTCTTGCTTTACATTTCGTATGTCTTCACATGAGCTGCTCAGACACATGAGATCTAGCAGGGCATGACCAAGAACTATACATAGGACATAGCACCTACCGCTCAGGAAATTCCATCAAAGGAGACTAAATGGGAAGCAGAATCTTAGAGCTCCTCCTAGAAGCCCTACAGTAACCACAGTGACTCATGTTTGTGCATAAGATATTTTAATATATTTATGAGTGTCTTATCTATGGCTCGTGACTGCTCTAGGAGAAAAGAAATGTGATCTCCTATTTGACAGGTCAGGATTAACTTAAACCCAGAGATGGTAGATGATTTTATTAGATGACACAGCAAAGCAGGACTTTGCTGCAGGTGTGTCTAACTCTAGAGGGGTTGCCTTTCTCATTTAAATGAGCTGGTGGTGGGTAGAGGGAAGCTTCTGTCCCCCAATGGGCCACTTGCTACCTGCAGAGTGGGTTGCTAAACCTTTTTATGCAAAGGAAAAATTAAGCCCTATGTGTGAAAAGGGTGTATTTGCATCAAAGTGGAGTAACTGTGTGTAATTTGAGGTGTACCAAGAAAGAACTATAACCTAAAACTTAACTAAACTAAACTAAACTAAACTAAAATCTTCCTCCATCTAGGAGCATAATACCTGAAATTTCACAAGTGGAGCCATTCATTTGAGTTAAATATTGTCTTCACACCATTACCCATCTTGAAAATATCACAGAGGGAAATACTATAGTGCCAAATCATTAACAATGATTCTCTCCCTTCTACCAAAAGTTGTTACCAGGGCGGCGTAAACATCACTGAATAAAAGCTTCATTAAATCTTCAGTTTTGCCTAGCATTTACAATGTATTGGTTAAAAAATCAGGTTTAGGTAATTGAGTTCTGAGTCCCTCATTACTGTATCTATGACATTGGCTATGTTTTAAAAACTTCACTTGTCTGAAAAATGGAGAATAATATTACCCCTTTCAATAGAGTTGTCAAGAGGGTTACCTAAAAAAATGTTTTTTACAAGCATTTGATAAAGTAGCTGGCAAATGGTAAATGCTCAGTATAAGTATTAGATGTAACTTGCTATAAACATCAAAAGTGTGGTAGCTACAGGACTTGACATAGCCCCATGATGACTTAGACTTTCCCCTGGTAAATGCAAGCATACTGAGTGGAGAGCAGGTGGCCTGGCTTCCCCTAAGCTGCTGGGAAGGCACAATACCGGCTCTGTGCGGGCCAGGGAATCCGATCCACAGGCTTCCTGTATGTGACAATGAGAAAGCAAAAATGAGGATGAGTCTGACACATTCCCTGAGGTTGGTAGGAAAATCAGTAGATTGTCTCTTGGCATTGAGTCTTTTTACTGCCATATCTTTCCTCCACCAAGCCTCAAAAAACGACTCTCTTTTATGACTTTTTTTTGACCTTTCTCTTTCAACATTTCTTTTTTTGAATTACCTTTTTGTAATGCTTTCAACCACTGACTTCGGCTCTCTTCATTTGATGCATAGACATAGAGAAGCCCATCTTTATAGACAATCTGGAAAGGAAAATATTTGGTGTGTTTATATATAATTGCACCATACTTCGCTTTGGTGCACCTGCAAACTTTTTGTCATCCAAAAGAAACCTTGAGTTTGCTTATATAGTATACATCAGCTCTGGAATTAGATGAAAAAAATTTGCTTAAAAAATCCTCCAGCTATCAATTTGTTTTATCCCAGACACTTCTATACTTTGGAAAACTACGGCGATGATGTACCTAATAGTAGTGGTGAACACTGAGTTCTCATCAGGGACGCCCTGGACTATGGACATTAATATGTTAGACATTACACGTGTCTTAGTATTGTTCTGGTCCATTTGCCTACCCAGTGCATGATTTCCTTACAGCCCACTGGAAAATGTTTAACTGCTCTATCTTTAAAAATACCTTCAGGGATGGAATGTTCTTTACTCTGCTGTGTCATCTCTGCCAATATCCATATATTCTGATCATTATACAGTTCATACTTACATTGAGTAAAAATATGTCTCCCTGTTACTTCCATCTGTTTCATCATGTGGCACCCCAGGAATCCCCAGAATATATACTTTTCTGTTTCTTAAGACAGATGTTTAAACGTTTGAAGATTACAATATCTTCTCCAGATCCTTCTCTAGTTTATTCAACTCTTGTTGGTAAATATACACAGCATTTGTTAAACACTTACTAGTTGCTGGGCTCTTTCCTAGCTCCTTCACTATTTTAATCTTATTTCAACTCTGTGAGAAATAGAAGTTGAGTATGTGTTTACGGTTGCACAAGTGTAAGTGGTGGAACTAGGAACTCTGTGGGGGCTCCAAAGCCTGTGATCTTTTGAGCACCTATGCCTCTATGAGGTGAGTTTGCAGCATCTTCCATGAGCATGCCCTCCCCTGGTTTCCCCCAACTGGGTAATTTTTTTAATGAAAACAATGTTTATGTAGAGATGAGGTCTCGCTATGTTGCCCAGGCTAGTCTTGAACTCCCAGCCTTAAGTGATCCTCCCTCCTTGGCCTCCCAAAGTGCTGGGATTACAGTCATGAACCACTGTGCCTGGCCTGGTAATATTTTTTCCAAATGGGAAGTATGGGTTGTTAATCAACTGGATTATTGTATTTCATTTTTGGCCACAGTTTCCTAATACTAGCACTGGGTAGTCAGGCCATCTGAAAGACAATCCATCTACCTTTAGATCAGAAATGTAAGTTTTTATGCTATAAGAAAAGTAAGGCATGACTTAGATTAGGCCACTTCCAAAAGGTACTGCCAGCATACACTCTATACCATACCATTGTTTAAAATACTTCAGGGTAAAATGAAAACTCCTTAGCATGGTCACCTCTCCAGGCTCATCTCTTTCACTGTCACATGGGCTTCTCTATTCATAGGGACTACTTAGTGCTCTCTAAATGTGTCATACTATTTCACTCATCAGTGCCTTGACACCTGCTGCTTCCTTTGTCCCACTGTCCTTCTCATATTTGCTGGGTTAAATTTTACTTGTCCTTCCCAACTTGAGTGTCACCTCCAATAGAATATCTCTCTAGCCTCTTGGAGTGAGGAATGAAGCTTCCACATCCTGGGACTCCATGGATGCATTCTGCTGGCCTCCATCTTAACACTCACCCTCACTGCTTTGTATTGGTCTGTGTATTAGTCTATTTTGCCACTTCCCTGTAAATGCCTTGGGGTAGGGGCAGTGTTTATTCCCCATAGTGTGCCTACTACTGTGTACCACGTCGGAGATACTCAACAATGTTTGTTAAAAGAGATGATCAGACCTGAGGCAGGTCAGGTCACTGCGACTTACGCTCCTGTCTTGCTTCGCTTCCCTCCAGGGAAGGCAGATTGGTGGATTTTAGCAAAATGCCCAACTCCCATGTGGGAATATTCCAAGCTTTGTTTAGATTATTTTGAAATATCATTATTTTTCCTAGATATACTGAGTTCACGATAGAAAAATTAAAGGAAGAACTATCCACCCAATGCAATGTCGTTCTTCCCTTTACCTGAAATGGGTACTGTCTCTCCACAGGCGTCTGCTCCTCGAGATTTACTTTCTCCACACATCTGATTTTCTTAATTTCAATGGATCCTTTTCTGCTGCCCCTTTTCTGAATTAAAAAACAAAATGTAAGATACTTCCTGCAATATATCCTGGTGCACAAGGAAAGGCATAAAGCTCAAGTTATGCTTGAAAGGGAGATTGGGGTAGGGGGTGGGCAATGGAGAGTCACTTCCTATTACCCCGTAATAGTCAAAATCCAATGACAACATAATCTATTCCTTGAGTCGGGACACAAACACATATATTCCAGTGGTTAATAATCTTGTTTGATTATCTTGAAATGTGTTTCAAATCACCTACCATGTGGTTAATATACTCAGGAAAATCAAGATTTAACTTCTGCAAAGCATCTTCATTTTGGCTCAATCTTATGACAGTATTTCAGTATTTTTACTATAGTAGAATTCTCAACTGTACAGGAATAGTCTTATTTCTAGCGTTGTTTTAAAGCACTATTGCCATTTAAGGCTGGGTAATTATTTGTTGTGAGGACTGTCCTGTGCACTGCAGGATGGTTAGCTGCATTCTTGGCCTCTACTCACTAGATGCCTTTAACACTTACTGTTCCTATCCCCCAGTTGGAACAACCCAAAATATCTCCAGTCTTTTCCCAATGTCACCCGGGGAGCAAAAATGCCCTCAGTTGAGAACCACTGTTCTAAAGTTATAATTTGCCTTAGTAAAGTTAACTAATGTTTTAAAATCCTTTATCTTGAATTCATTATACTTTCATTAAGAAAAGGTCATGTGATTAGTGGATAGAAGAGGATCTTCACTGTGTAAGTTAAGAAACCTGATATTCTTTCATTATGATCAAGTACTTTGTGGAGACTTAGGAAAAATAACAAATAGCATAAAAATAATGGAACACATGATGTCTTACCATTTTGTCATATTCGTAGTAGGAAAGGTTTGTTTTGGTCAAAACAAAAAGCCGTTCTTTGTAATTATTTGGTGACATTTTCTTCTTTTGCTGTGACCTTTTGAGAAGAAGTTCTTCTAGAATAGGTTTTGTATCCATATTATCATCCTAAACAAAATAAATAATTAAAATGAGTATTTGCAGCATCTAGGTAAGTTCTCTTTAACCTTCATATCTTTTTCTCAACGATTTCCTATTAAGGGATAATATAAATGCTAATTTTACTAAATGAGACTGATTTAGGATTACAGAATAAATTACACAATAGCTACAGTTTTTCTGATGCCTTTGCTTTGGGTTTTATAAATATGTTGATTTTTAAAAAGCACTTTATACATTTGACTCCTCCCACTGTGGATAATAAATTCATCATCTTTGCCCCATTCTCCAGACCACCTTATCAAAATGCTCCTTACTCTTTAAACATTCTATATGTGTTGGTTGAATTGAATTGGATATAATAAAACTTTAGAAAATTTAACTCCAGACAGCTCGCAATTTATGAAGTAATGGCCAGTAATTTGACCAAATTACCCAAACCACTATGAGACACTGACATTATTGTAAATAACACCCGCAGCCCCTGATCATGACCAGATCTTTAACATAAATTACACAGGTATAATTTTCAATATCTATGAGAATTTAAAATCACAGTGAATGCCTAAGATAAGATAAAATCAGGAAAATATATGAGGGTGCACTAACAGATGCTATCAAAAGAGATTTAAAAGAACTGAAAAAATGAGTACATTTACAAGGCAAAAAGACCCTTCCTTTTTATCCCAAAATCACGTAAAACATTAAAACTTAAGGTATTTCTGAAAAATAAATGCATTAATTTTCTAGTTCTACTAACAGTTACTTCAACCCTCAGTCTGATATCAGGTCTGATCATGAAAAGTAGCAATGTTGAGCAGTAGGCCAGAGAGACAAACTTTTTTATGTTCTTCTTTGCTTTGTGAAATTGCATCATTATTTGAATTCACATGCCCAATAGTTAAAATCTTTCTTTATTGATAATCTGAAGGCTTTACTCACCTTAGACTCGCTAGAGCTGAAGTATACGTGTGGGTCCTTAACTTTGACTCTCAAGCTCTAAGCAAAAAGTTACGGCTTTGAGGCACCATCACTCATATTCCCTCTGGCTATGCCAGGGTCATGCATTAAAAAGAAGATATTTGCATCCCACTCATCAGTCTTGATCAGGAAGCACCCACACAGGCATTGCTCTGTCTGCATGGAGGCGGGCGCCAAGTGAACCCATCCAATCACTAGAGGGCACTTCTCACTGGCCTGGGAGTACATAGTTTGGTGAAACTACCCATACAGACCCGTGCAAGAGACATTTTATTCTCACTGGCCTGAGTACATTTTATTCTCACTGGCCTGACCCACTATGGCAGAAGAGTGAAATGAAAGGGAGACTAAGAAATACAGCCTGGCATTGAATTAACCATGGTTGGCTCCAGCCAGCTTTCCTCCTAACATAGACCACACAACTCTCAAAGTGGAATTAAGAAAACCAGCTTTTATTATTTACTATACAGAACACAAGATTATTTATTAATTCCTAAAATGTCCTCCAAGGGCGTTATTTGATTTTTAGACAGAAGTAGTGGAAATCTTATCCATTCGATATAATAAAGTCTTAGTTACTTTTTGCTTGGGATATTGTTTTAGCTATTTGAAAAGGATAATTCTTTCACAAAAGTATAATGGGTTTCTTCTGAGTACAGTGGGTGCTATTTGCCACAGTCACTGGTTTCTTTGCCCAGTGATCAAAGACAGGGCAGAGACCAGGGTATAGTAGAGCCTATGGAGGTAGGTAGCATGCCTTCCTTTTATCTCTGCTTCCATTGTGAACTCTACATATCCACCTGCCCAAATAAGCTTATTTTCTACATCCAAAGTCTGTGGCCAGAAGAGAATTTGCTCGGAGACTTATGGAAACAATGAGGGTCTACTTTTTTTGAGTGAAAGCCTCCTTTGGGGAGGCAATATCACACTGGACATGGTTGTAGGGTACTTTTGCCTTTTATATTTCTGTATTTTACTAGTGAAGCAGAAGGAGAAAACTGTGAAAACTCTTGTCAATTTTTTATATCCACAGCTGAAACATCATTCCTCAAAGCAGATTGCTAATTAAATAGATCCAATTAGTTGAATAGAAAATTTACTTTTTAATTTTTTTAGATGCTGAATCAATTTGTGACGTTAACAACACTGTTTTAAAAATGTAAAAATTCCAATGTCCAAGGTGCTATTCAGTCTTTCCCAGTTCTAGGTGCTGGTATACATATTTTTTCTATCTATAGAACTTTCACACCTAAGCGGGGCACAGTGTCTCATGCCTGTAATCCCAGCATATTGCACATTAGGAGGCTGAGGAGGGAGGATCACTTGAGGTCAGAGTTTGAGACCAGCCTGGGAAACATAGTGAGATCCTGTCTCTAGGAAATTTTTTTAACAAATTAGCAGACATGGTGGCATGCACCTGTAGTCCCAGCTACTAAGGAGGCTGAGGCGGGAGGATCACGCCACTGCACTCCAGCCTGGGCGACAGATTGAGACCCTGTCTTCTAAAAAAAAATAATAATAAAGAAAGAAAAATAAAACTTTTATGTGCATCACACTAAAGGTGAGAATTTTTGGAATTTTATATAAAAAATTAATAAGATGAGTCACAGAGACCACTGGCAAATTCACAAAGTTGCCTCGTATATTGAAAGGAAGAACATTGAGTAAAAAGGAAGGTATTGAGCCCTCAAACACCTTCTCCAGTAAACCTCCAAGGGTTTACAAGCGTTGTTGCATCTGATGAAATATAACTTGTGAAATTTCAACATAATTGTTCATTTCAAAATCCTGCGCTTTATACATTTTTTTGCTTTCATTTTAAGATTCATATGCAATATATGTTTATTCTATAAAGCCAAGAGATACAGACAGGGAAAAGAAAAACACAGCACATGTCTAGATGTTTTTCTTGTCAAATATTTGTGTATATATGCTTATTTTCTCAAAGATGGGTTCACATACTGTGCACTTGAGTCTGTAATATGTTGTTCTCGTGTAACACACACCTGAAGCCACACAGTTTTGAGGTACCTATCCAAGAGGAACAGTCCTTCAAAGCTCCACTCCCTAAGCTGGGCTACTGAGGCTTCCTAACAGTCTTGAAGGACCCTGCCTTGATAACTCAAGCTTTTTTCATTTCCAAATCAGTTTCTTCTAAGATAAACCATGTGGTTTCCTCTCAGGCTTGGACTTGCCTTTCTCCTTCTATTTACTTCTGTCCCTTCCTTATACTTCTCCTTTCTCCTCTACATGGCCTAAATTCTCATTTGAAAACATTCCTATGGTGTTTCTTGGTATAGAAGGATAGTTGGATAGTTGCTGATGATTAATTTTTAGGAATGCAATATCTTCCCCCCTCGTATTTTGACAATAAATAAACAGGGCTCACTGTTAAGTCAAATGCCTGTCCAACGACTAGCAAACCCTGCTCTTCTTATGCTTATTTAAGGAAAATTCAGTTGGGAAGGTGAAACAAAAAACCTTTTATAGTAAAATGAGATCCTAAACCCAGTCAGTATTAACAAGAAATCTATTTCCATAGAGGAGCTAGTGGGATTTGGGTGGACTCTCACATTACCACCCACATAGAATAGACCTATCAATTTGCTTACCAAATAGCCCAGCTGCCTATTTTCATAAACAGATGAAACTAGAAAGCAATTAAGGCACAGAGGAGACACAAAAACCTGGCAGAAATAAATATAGTATTTCCTGTAAGGAAGCCAGCAGCCATTAGGTAACCTCTTACATACATAAAAGATGTGTGTTGAATTAACATGACTTGTAATCACTATAGTTTTTTAGGATTTAGAAGGAAATGATGTCATGAGAGTAAGAAGTTCAAGTCGGCACTTCTATTTGGCACACTTGATTTTGAGCCTACAGTGTGTCCAACATTGAGTGACTGGTTCCAGAAATAGAGATCAGCTGTCCGTGGCCTTGAGTGACGATGAACAAGTTTGAGAGATAGGCTGCATAACTAATTAATATGCAAGATTGCTGTGGGGTGGCAGACTCGGAAGGCATGGAGGAGGTTACAGAACTGTCATTTGTAAACTTTGTCACCCTGGCCAAGCCCCTTCCCTGCACTAACCTTCAGTTTTCTGATCTGTAAAATGAGATAGGTAACAACTCTCTTACTTTACGGGACTTAAATGAGAAACCTTATGTGAAAGTATTTGGCACATTGTGGGTACCAACTATGTTTTAAAAAAGAAAAGATGGGGGAAAAATGTAGGTGCTAGAGTAGAGTCTATTCGCTTTGCTATGAAAGGTCCAAGGAAAGAAAAGTTGTTTTTTTCTTAAGGTAATCAAGTAAGGTATTTTAGAAGGGAGCACATTGAAATTAGACTTTGAAGGATGAGAGTGATTTTATGATAATGATCCTAGCCAATGCTTAAGGAGGGCTCACTATGTGCTAGGCTGTTTAGAGTTTACTGGTCACAACTGCTCTATGGGGTAGGTCATGACACCTCCACCTTATGGGGTAGGCCAGAACACCCCCACCCTATGGGATATTTTGTGATACTCCCAGCCCATGGGGTAGGTTGTGACACATTCACCCTATAGAGTAAGTTGTAACATCATTCCCTGCTTATAGCTTATGGAGCTGCAATAGATAAATAAATTGCCCAGGTCACACTGCTAGTGGGTGGAGCTAGATTTGAATCCCGGCAGTCTAACTCCACAGCCCATATTCGTGACCATGCTACTAATGCTAGAGAAGGACATACCTGCTGTGTGACCCTCCTAAACCAGAGATTGCTCTAACCTAAATACAGGAAGGCAGTCATAGGATGTCAAATCTTACAGGAAACCTAGAAGTCATTTTACAGATGTAACACTGAGCCCCAGCAGCCTAAGTGACTTAGCCAGTACTGTTAACCAGTGACCTAAGAGGCATGGCCCTGGGAGCCAGCTTCAGGTGTCATACCTGTACACCATCCACTCCATGATGGCAGTAAACAGAGTAGGAGATATCTGTGTGTTCAGCCAAACATACTACAGCTTTGCTAAGGGACATAGTTTGGTGAAACTACCCATAAATTTGAGTCTTAACAGACCCGTGCAAGAGACATTTTATTGGAAATATCAGAAAGATGTTACCTATAATCTTTCAATAGGAATCTCCTGCTGAAAGGCAGTGTTAAATAGCAAAATTTGAAACCACATTCTGAAAATAGGTAAGAACATACAACCTCAAAAGTTGGAATAAATTCTCAGTGGTACAGAAGGGGAGCAGGAAACAGGATACCAAGGGAGATAGGGTTATCTAGTTAAATAGCCACTAGATAGTTCCCTCAACCAGGAAGTGTATTCCCTGACTGGCTCAGGGTGGTACCTTTAAAGATTTATCTTTTAAAATTCAGAGATAAGGATAGCAATTCCTTACCCTTTGACTTGGTTTAGTTATCCTCTCTTACTTTACATGCCATATAGCTAAAGATTTTGGTAGGTGTCAAGATGTTAAAATAATACATGTGGTGGGAGGGCAGTAGAGCAGGAAGGGTGGGAAAGAAAGGGAAGACGCTCCAAGTGGGGCGGGATCTGGAAGGGAAACCGGAGGGCCCTGTGACAAACCTGATCTTCAAATATTTGCCCAAATGCCAGGCCCGCTTATCTTCCTGCTAAATAACTGAACAAAATGTAATGGTAGGTTTAAACAAGAACAAAAAGTTTGACTGAGAATCAAGTAAAGTGGTTCAAAAAGCCTTAGGATGCTGGCCAAAGACAAATACCGGCTTCACAGAACCTGACAGATCCTTATTTCACATGATGTTATGCAGGAGAGGGAAAGTTAAAGTTGATCTTGGCATGATATGGACAGAAATCTTTTAACATTGACAGTCAAATTCTCAGCATCTTGGAGCATCAGACCTTAATTGATCCAAAATAAGTGTATAAAAACCAGACACTTTGGGAAGATCATTTTCTCACAAAGAAGGCAAGAATCTTAATGCTAGTCCATTTGGAGCTAAGTTTTGCTTTAGGTGTGAGATTAATCTTCAGTGCCCCATAGAGCTTTTCTAAGTCTTTTCTTCCTTTCAGTAACCTTTTTCTTTCTGCTCCCTCTCCTCTGCCTAGGGCACTCTCTCTGGGCACCTTCCTTAGGAGAAAAGCAAAAAGTAATAAATCCATGAGCTAGCATCTCATGCTGAATTAAACATGTAACACTGCTTTCATGATGCCGGTTAGTGCAAGTGAAACCACCGAGCTGGGTTCGAATTCCTGCTCTGTCTCTATGGAACCTGTCATGTTACTTAACCCAGCTAAACCTCAGCTTCCCCATCTGTAAAGGCAGTGAAACAATAACCACTTCGAAGGGTTATGAGTAGTCAAGAGAAAATGGCAGCCTAATGCCAAACACCCTAGTAGATATTCTAAAAGCTTATGTCCCTTCTCCTCACTCCATAGGCAAAGTTTTAAAAAAGACCATAGCAAAGTTAAAAAACTAAAGACAATGAAATAATAATGATATTTTTTATCAGGATAAAATTTTTTTATGATAAAATTTTACTTCCCATCCCTCTGTCCCCAGCTCCTGGGTATAGGAGATAATAGGAGGCAGGAAGACCTCCTCATGTATTGCCATGTCAACGAACACCAGTCCATAGTAGGTTTGTCGCAGACTTTCCATCCTGAGACAAGTTACCATAAAATGAGGTTGAACCATCCCCTTATTGACTGTGTATTTGTGCCACGATATTTCCTACAAATAAATACTTGGATGTGACTCAAAGTGTGGTCCGTGCACTTGCATCATCCGGGCGCTCATTAGACATGCAGACTCTCAGTTCCCAACCAAGACCTCACACAGCCAGATCTTCATTTTAGCAAGATCCCCAGGTGATCCATGTGCACAGGAAAGCTTGAGAAGCACTTACATGGACCACAAAGTTGTACTCCTTTTCAAATCCAATGAAATCACTGTGGCCCACAAAATCTTTCAAAATTATATGGATGTGAGTACAACTGTATGGTTCACCTCCCTCCCACCTGTCTATCTCCATCTAAAATACACAAAGCACTTGATTTAGGGAGACCTCAGGAACCTAAGAGCAAATATTTGTAGCTAAAGTAACATCATAAAAACACAGTTAAAGAAGGTATAAGGAACATTTCTATGTCTCTTTGGAAGCAGTTATGAGGCCAATATGAAAGGCTATGGAAAGGCAATACCTAAAGAAGAGGACGGAGAAAATTAGCAGAGAATACACACAAAGCTAGATAGAACTGGTGGTGATACATAAACAACCTGATAGCTTCCCTAACTGAGATTTTGAGCAAGGAGTGAATTTACAGTGAAATTATAGCAGTTTCAGCCGTTGGCCTCCAAATTACCCGGTCCCATCTAAAGTCCCAGAGAAAGCCCTAGCAATTTCATATTAAAAATGTTGTTACTATTTTTCTTAAAGTGAGCTTCCCAAAGTTTGTAACTTCAGGCCCCACAACACCGGGAACCAAACCTATTTTCCCCATAGTATATGACACTGAGTAGCCACCTGCCGCTTAAACGCACCATCTCGGCTTGTTCCGTGCTTGCCTGGGTCTGCCTCGGTGGTTGGTCTGCTGTTGCAGGAACACAGCCCCGGCTGTCCTGTTTCCAGAAGCAAATTGTTTCACATTTTCCTGGCTGCCGGGTCAGAAATGGCTACATTACTCAGTGCCCCCAACACGTTTATTGTCCTACAGAGCCTTACACAATCCCACAGGAAACCACGCTCAACACTTAGCCAACACTTGTTGATCTGATTGAACGCAACAAAAACAGAGACAAAAGCATACTTCATAAAGTCTCCAGTTTTGATAACTATAGCTCCCACTTTTCCCAGGCAGCTCTTGGGTACATGTGATAACCCTGCCTTTGTTTGTAGAGCTCTGTGCTGGAAAGGACAAGAAAATATCTCGGCAAAACCCGACTGCTGACGCTGACTTCTCTCACACGAGCCAGGAAACCATTAGGTAATGCCAAAGTGCACAGAGAATATGCAATGAAAACTTCAACTCAACATTTGGACAAAGGAAGGCCAGAAAATATGTAAGAACAGTTCATATGATGGAAAAGGAGCTTATTTATATAGTTTAAATTATTAAGAAATCCAGAAATGGAAAATAGATTGTTTTTGCTAAGGTATGGTACACCCAGATCGCAATGAAAAAGTGTGTCACTTGACATCATTATGACAGACTCACAACTTTTGGCTTCCCCCATTCCACTATTTTCTCTGGTGCATACTGGCTGGCCATTTGTAATAAATCTAAGGACATATTTTGTGTCCTGCTATGGATAGCCAAGAAAAGTAATCATCCTTTTGGCATGCATTGATACACTGTGTTTACTTATAAATTGTTGCTTACTGTAACTTATCTGTAAGTATCTATGATGTGAAGAAGTCTTGGGTTGGCAGAGGAGAGTGAAGCTACTGACTTTCAAAGAGGTATTCTTTTGAGTGTACATGGAATTAGCATCATTTCTGTTAATTCGTTCAGTCAAGTCTTATTTGAGAACCTGCCATGTGCTGAGCGTTCCATTAGGGGTTGGAGACACAAGAGCAAACAGAAGAGAGGCAGCCCACATCTTCAAGGGGCTTATGTGTGTGTGTGGTGGGGGAACCACAAATAATGGTTTAATTACAGTAGAGTATGGGAAAAATAACCTGCAGAAATATTTTTTAATATTTCAGTTTGGAAACTAGAATTTTGGGAAGGGAAAGGAGTCCTTCAGAAGAATTCAAAAGAGCGTAACTTAAATTCTAATAGCAAATTAAAGTCACTGATGGATTCCAAATAGCTCTCCATTCTTTAGGAATATAGTAGGTAGTCATTCAAAAAATTAAGAGTGAAGCAGGGCAACAGTAGCATAACAACCTGCCCAAATAAATTAATTCTACACTCTGCTAATTAATTTCCTTTTCCACGTGGCAATTTGTATTTACTCCACAACTTATATATAGTAATATGGCAAAAGTTCGGTTCTAGAATAAAAGGTAAACTTAGGGTAGGGGAAGGAGGAGTTGGTGATATGGTTTGGCTGTGTCCTCACCCAAATCTCATCTTGAATTGTAGTTCCCATAATCCCCACATGTTGTGGGAGGGACCTAGTGGGAGGTAATTGAATCATGGGAGTGGGTGTTTTTACCGTGCTGTCTTCATGATGGTGAATAAGTCTCACCAGATCTGATGGTTTTATACAGGGCAGTTCCCCTGCACATGCGCTCTTGCTTGCCACCAGGTAAGACATGCCTTTGTTCCTCTTTCACCTTCCACCATGATTGTGAGGCCTCCCCAGTCATATGGAACTGTGAGTCCATTAAACCTCTTTTCCTTTATAAATTACCTGGTCTTGAGTATTTCTTCATAGCAGTATGAAAATGGACTAATACAGTTTGTATAACAGTGGAAACACCTGGGCACAATCTCTTGGGACTTCCATCCCTTCTTGGGGCATAAAACACCCAAGGGAAGCTGAGAGGAGTGGTTTCCTCTAAGGCAAAATGTCACAGATTTATTTACTTATTCTATTGATTCACTTCCTCTGCTACTTCTCCTGTTTCTTTGGCTCTGTATTTTCCATGAGTTTAGTTACATCCTAACTTTTGGCAACCTGCTATTACGATAATACGACTTCATTTACTCAAATTATACTCTGCAGTGTCATCTTTACTTAGTTAGAATTTTAGGAATTTTCTCCTAAGCTTGTTCATGCAAGCCTTTAGCAGACCACAACTAAAGGGACATGGCATGGGATAATTTGACTTCATGATGTGAACAAGCCTGTTTACTTGTGCTTACATTTTTAAAATAAAAAAGAACCTGGTAGAATCCATTGTCAGAGACAGAGAGAAAGGGGGAAGGGGAGAGAGAGAGAGAGACGAAGAAAGAAAATGAGATAATCAGAGTCCTTCTGGCTTGTGGCTGACCTGTATTTTTCTCTCACTTTAAAAAATTCACTTGACTCATGGCTTTAAACACCATCTATATGCTTATGACAGCCAGGACCTCTTCCCTGAATTCCAGATTCATGTTTGACTGTCAACTTGTCCATCTGTACTTGGGATATCTGATATATATGTCAAAACTTGTCCAAAGCTGACCTCCTGATTCACAACCCCCCCCCACAAAACTAGTTTTTCCTACAGTCTTCCTCTTCTAAGCTAATAGGAACTCTCCCCCTCCAGTTGCTCTAGCTAAAGAATATGGAGTCATCCTTAATTTTTACCCTTCTCTTGCACCAAACGTTCAATCCTTCATGAAATAAGGTTAGCACTAGCCTCAAATGTACCCCGTTTGGCCACTTTTCAATACCTCTACTGCCACCTACTGGTCTGAGTTGCCACCACCCCCGAGGCGGAATATTGTACTAGTCTCCCGACTGTTCTCCTTCTTCCACTCTTGCCCCTGCAGTCTATTCTCCACTGAGTGGCCAGAGTGACTCTTTAAATGTAAGTCACATCTTAGCACGTCTCCAGTCTGAACTCTTCGCTTGCCCCCCCCCGTTCTGGTCCCCTAGGACTGTCTCTAACATCATCACATGATTATTCTACTTCATCCTACCACTCCTAAAACTGGCATCTTTTCTACTCCTCCAATATTCTGAGCAACATCTGCTCCAGGGCCATTGCATTGGCAGTATCCTCTGCTTGGCAAACTGTCCCAGATATCTGACTGGCTCATGTCCTCATTTCCAGGTTCTGCTTCTAATGGCATCTTCCTAATAGCCCTACACAGACCACCCTGTTTAATATCACAGCCTCACCCTCCACCCAGCACTCCAATCTCCCCTACTCTGCTCTATGTTTTCTTTCTTCTACAGCACTCATCACCTTATAGCATAATACATAATTTACTTATTTATTACCTTTATTATTTGTCTCTCCTCACTAAAGAGTAAGACACAAGGGCTCCAACAGCTTATCTCTGCAGTTTGAACTTTGCTTACGGGTATCTCTTCTTTGGGGGCATCACTCCAGTACCTCCTGCATGTATTCCTTCTGGTGCTAAAATAATCTGCTTGTAAGTTGGGATCTGATGGGAATTATTCACACTTACTAGAATTGAAGATTAACATGTCACCTCTCCTAAGGGTGCTTGCATATCAAACCTCAGGTTCAGTGCCGGAACAAACTGCCCTGTTTTTAATGAAAGGAAATGGGTGAGTAGGAGGTGGAGGTAGACACAAAAATGTTTGTTGTTTCCTTTTGTTATCACCCATGTCCTGTCCTGTCACCCATGAAACCTTTACATAGACTATTGGCATTTTGTCAATCTTACTCCTGTTTTTCTAGTGGGAGGTAAGTATTTGTGGTCTACATGGAGTTGGCGAACTATGAGCCCCATGAGTTTTTGTGAATAAAACTTATTGGAACACAGCCACTATTCCTGCCCCACGGCCTCTGCATTGATGGTGTCCTCTACTTGGCAAACTGTCAAGTGTTGTCTATGTCTGCTTTCAGTCTACAACAGCAGAGTTGAATAGTTGAGACAGAGATTGTATGCTCACAAAATCTCAAATACTTACTATCTGGCCTTCACAGAAATAAATCACCAACTCATACTCTGGAAGCATCCTGCCAGCTTTGGAAGTGATCTTGCAGCTTGGAATTTAGTTTAACGGCTCAATTCAACAGAGAGTCACTTCATTTACTGTGTACAAGGTGCTGGAGTTGGAAGCAAAGAAAGTAGACAAAGGGGTATAACGTTTTGGAATCCTTCTAGTTCTGATTCCCACTGTGACTCAAATTATTTTTTTCCTAAGATTGTATCATGAAACATTTCAAAATATAGAAAAGTTAAAAAAAGTTAAAGCACCAATACACCACCATCTGGATTCTACAATGAACATTTTGCTGTATTTGCTTTGCCATATATCAATCCGTTTATCCATCTCTCTATTCATCCATTAATTCACTTTGTTGTCATTCCTATTATTATTGCTGCTATTGTTATTTTTGGTGCATTCAAAGTAAGTTGTGGACATCAGTACACTTAATCCATAAACACTAGTTAATGTACATAACATTAACTAGAGGTTGTTAGTTATTCAAATTATTTTTTAATTTTTACTCCAATGCTGTGATCTAGAAAGCAGCCTCCATTCAGCCAGAAGACAAAACTTTACAAAAGCTGAAAACTGAGAAAGGTTATCAGGGTAATTGAGGTAAGTATCAGGGGAATCATTCACCTACATTTCTCCAGTTTCCTGGTTCAGAGATGAATTGGCCTTTCAGGCCTGAGAGTATTTTGCTTGTGATGGATTCTAGAAAGTTCTGTGGCTCAAAGGAAAGGGGCATAAGCTATTTTTTTTTTTGGAGACACTGCCAAAAACCCAAGGGAAAGATAGAGAAAAGCACAATTATGAGTTTCATGCAACAGCTGATCACATGTAGCTTCTGGGTCAGAGCACTGGTCGATGGAACAGACCGTGTCTGTGCAGAATGCTCTCATGAGAGTGGATATGGGAGTCACATGTACTCATCTTTTCTGGATATCTTTGGATGTCTTTAACCACCCAGTGTATTTATGGCCTTCGTAAACTAGCATTTACAAAATAATCAGTCCTTGACTTGGAGCCAATTGATTTCCTGGGTTCAATGAGTCTGAGTCTTTAATATGGAATATTTCAGAGACATTTGTCATCTAATGAATAGCAGCTACACTGCCCTGAAGGGCAAATTAACAAAATCTACAAGAAAGAATTTTTGAGTTGATGGCTTGAAGAAGAAAGAAACAAAAATAATGAAGTGTTTAAGATGTCCATGTACTTTTTTTTTTTTAATTTTTGAGACGGAGTTTCACTCTTGTTGCCCAGGCTGGAGTGCAATGGCACGACCTCAGCTCACCGCAACCTCCGTCTCCCGGGTTCAAGCGATTCTCCTGCCTCAGTCTCCCAAGTAGCTGGGATTAGAGGCATGCGCCCCCATGCCTGGCTAATTTTGTACTTTTAGTAGAGGCAGGGTTTCTCCATTTTGGTCAGGCTGGTCTCGAACTCCCGACCTCAGGTGATCTGCCTGCCTCGGCCTCCCAAAGTGCTGGGATTACAGGCGTGAGCCACCGCGCCTGGCCCCATGTACTTCTATAATATGTATTTTTGAAAAAAAAATCAGTAAGTTTTACAGAGGAGGAAAATGGAATTCTTGAATAAAAAAGAAAAGAGTCAAAGTACGTAAATAATGTGGTTGTCTTTAAAGATTATAATGGTGTTATTTGGAATCATTTAGGGAAGGCTTTGTTCATTGTCATATCAGCATGAGTTTTCTTTATGCTTCCCAAGATTCCAAAGGTGATCAACAGTCCGTCTACACACTCATATATTTAGCTGCCTACTCCACATCTTGATCTGGATGTCAATGACAGTGTGAAAAAGTGCTCAAAGCTTAATACACAGGGTCACAGTTCTCATCTCAAAACAGGACCCTGTTACAGTGAAACATTATACGCCCTTTGTTCATTTGTAAGAATTCTTCCCTCTCTCACCTTTGTTTCTCCTCATTTTAGTCTTCTGCCTTTTCAGACTTGTTCTTTTTTCTTTTCTTTTTTTTTTCTGCAGGGGCCTATAAATGGAATTCCTGCATTGCTCTAACCATGTACACCCTTGGACTTAGCTTTTACCTGTAACTGGCTTCTGAGAGACAAAGAGGAGACACCTTCACTCCTGGTACACCTATTACAGCTGCAGAGGTGGAGGAGACAGTTGCAGAACTAGTTACAATGACAATAAGAAACAATACTTTGTTATTCCATAGCACTTTTAATGTTCATGTATATTATCTCAGTTAGCCTTGAACCGCCTAAGTAAGGTGGTGAGGACGGGTTTAAGCCCCACTGATACTTTAAAAGCCCAGAGAAAAGTGTTCGTTCCTCTACTAACCTGTTCTTTTAGAGCAGGGATCTGCATACTAGGCCTGCAGCCAAAATGAGTAGGTAATCCACTACCTATTTCTGTGTAGCCAGAGGGCTAAGAATGGTTTTTACATTTTAAGTGGTTTTACATTTAAGATCAAAAGAAGGATAATATTTCATGACAAGTAAAAATTATATGAACTCAAAATTGTATGAATTTTATGAATTTAAATTGCAGTATTCATAATTAAAGTTTTATTGAACTACAGCCACATTCATTTATTTACATGTTATCTATGGCTGCTTTCTTGCTACAAAGGCAAACTGGAGAATGTACATGGCCCGCAAAGTCAAAGTATTTACTATCTGGTCCTTCACAGACAAAGTTTGCCCACCTTATTTTAGAGACACCACTGTCTTTCCTTTCTCAAAACCAGGCAATGAGCCTTCTGTTGTTTAGAGAACAGAAACTGCAGCTATGCCTGTACCACTAGTTAATAATCCTAGTAATGAACTAGATCCCCTCACTGGCTTGTGCCAGCTCCTCATTCTCCTGGGAAAACTCTGCAACGCCTGCCTACTGTGTTCCAACAACATACAAACTCTTAACCAATTATCTCCCCACTAGAGCGTGCCTTCTCTTCAGGCGGGAATAAAGACATATGGCTGCCCGTCCCCACTCCCGCACTCCTTCCCTCGCAATTCTAACTGACAAACAGCAGGCAACTTATCTATGGAACAAACGATTCTGTAGTGCTTAGAATGTGACAGGCTCATTTAATTCTCATAGCAGCCCTATGAGGCTGGCACTATTATCATCACTATCCTCATTTTATAGAGGAGAAACCAGAGGCACAAACAGGCTGAGCCACCTGTCCCAGGTCATGCCAAGTGGTGCCTCCCAGCGGTGGAGGCAGCACTGGAATCCGTGCCGCCAAGCTCCGCGGGCGGGGTGACAGGGAGACTACAGTTAAAAACAGATTTCCCACAAGACCGACCTGAGCACCGATCAGAGCACCTACCCGGGCCACACATTTCCTCCTGGAGCACAGCAAGTGCCCCCTAAATTACCCGAGTGAGCATCTCTTCCCGGCACGAGAGGCAGGGAGGCCAAAGGGCCGCCAAGCTGGCCTGGGCGAGGCGTAGGGCGGAGCGAGAGTGGAGTGACATTCCCTAGGGCGGAGCCCCAGTGCCTCCGAGACCCATAGACTCCCGCCTCCCGCCTCCCGCCTCCCGCCTCCCGCCTCCCGCCTCCTCTAGGCCGCCGGCGCGAAGCGCTGAGTCACGGTGAGGCGACGGGACCCGCACTCTCTTAACCTGCCCTCCCTGCACTCGCTCCCGGCGGCTCTTCGCGTCCCCCTCAACCCTGCCGCTAAGGCTCCAGGTGCCGCTACCGCTGAGTGAGTACCTGGGGCCCCTGCAGGGGTCCACTAGGTGAGGGAATGCTGGCCATCAGTTTGCAAAATCCTGCCTTCCCCAACTCACTTTAGACTCCTAGGGGAGATAACAAGAGATACTTAAATTGTACTACGAAATTTGCTGAAAATGGTAGACGGCTTTTCTTTCTGCAAAGCGCTGAGATCTAAGTACCTCATCAGTTGTTCACATGCATACAATTTAATCGTAGGAGTCTAGAAGGACCCAGACATAATCTAGATGGGGATAAAGATACTTTCTGGTTGCTTCGATGTAGGTGATGACCGGCCTGTACTGCTTTGAGTATTAAGCTCGTTTCTGCGCCTTACATCCCATCACCCAATAAATATTTATTGATTACTATTCAGGGAGGATACATTTTAGGGTAGGCCTTGACTAAGTGGAGGGTATTGTGGAGTAGAGCCCTTCTGAATAACAGCAGCTAACATTCTCATAGCACTAACTGCACCCCTTTGAGGTAGGCAGCCTTATCATTCCATTTTACAGATAAAACTGAGCCACAGAGAACCTTAGGTCACACAGCTGATATGTGGTGAAGCTGAGATGCAAACCTAGGCTGTCTGGTTCCAGAGTCTGCTTTTTGCCAAAGCACCTCTCTTCGTTTCAGTAGGAATCTTTGAAGGAATTGGGTATATTTCACTTGAAGAAAAGATTTAAGGGATTGGGGGTACTGTCTGCAGACACTTGAAGTGGAAAAGGGATTGATTATATTCCTCCTGGGATAGTCCATTAGAACCTAGACCTCCCAAAGAGGAAAAGACTTTCGAATAACAAACTCTGGCTATAGGTAAGTCCTGAAATATGAGATACATTGCCAAGAGCAGCTGGTCCATGACTTGCTTATGCTCTAGAAGACTTCATGAGTAAGCTGAAAGATTTCTTGCCCAAAATGTTGGCCCTGAACTTCAGGAATAGATGGGTCTTTGAATTCAATGACCCTCAAAGATCCCTTTTAATGCCAAGATCTTCAGCATGTTCTGGTAAGAGTTAGAGACCTCTTTGTTTTTCTCCATGTTCTCTAAGGCGCCACACAAACCTCCCCTCATCTGTCAGCCTCATTGGTAGCAGCTACCTCATGGGTGCTACCAGTGAGGCTGACAGGTGAGTGGCACTGGGGAAGGGGTGGGAGATCGAGAGAATTCAGTGAAGTAAGAAAGATAAAGTGTTCATTGGAGATTTTTAGTAAGTGGCCAACAGAGCTGCTAAAGTCATGCTTCACGTAACGATGGGGATATGTTCTGAGAAATGCATTGTTAGGTGATTTTGTCGTTGTGCAAACATCTTAGAGTGCACTTAGACAAACCTAGCTGGTATAACCTAGGTGTGTAGTAGGATATATGGTATAGCCTATTGTTCCAAGGCTACAAACCCATACAGCATGTTCCTGTACTGAATACTGAGGCAACTGCAACACCATGGTGAGTATTTGTGTATCTAAACATACCTAAACATAGAAAAGATACACAAAAATATGGCATTATAGTCTTATGGTACTACTGTCATACATACAGTCCATATATTGTTGACTGTGTAACGTTGACCTAAATGTCATTATGCGGCAGGCACATGACTATATTGCTAACCTTTGCACAAGATGACTGTAGGATTACATGAGATAATTGTAAATAATTGGTGGGGTACTGGGCACCTAGTAGGTATGCATACATGTTCACCATCATTATGGTTGTTTTAAATCACCTAACCCAGGCCCTGCGCATAGTAAAACATCAACAAATTGTAGCTGCTACTATTTTGTGCATCTAATCTTAATATCATTTATTTTGTAGTCCGTGGATGTTCTATCCTTTATGACTTCTTTTTTTGTTGTCCTTCCTTTAGCCCTCCATCCTCTACAGCTCAGCATCAGAATACTCTCTTTTTAGACTCCGATATGGGGTCCTCCAAGAAAGTTACTCTCTCAGTGCTCAGCCGGGAGCAGTCGGAAGGGGTTGGAGCGAGGGTCCGAAGAAGCATTGGCCGACCCGAGGTATGCTAGTTGGGTGGCCGTTCCTTGTTTTCTTTTCAGAAGGGACTGGTGGGATGTTGATGGTGATTTGGGAAGAGGGGGCCAAGATAGTCATGAGCTGGCCTGTGGGGTGCGTAAGTGCAAACTTTAAAGTTTGCAGTTGGGAGCAAACCAGCCGCAGCCCAAAGGGGGTTTCTGTAATGTGAATACAGAGGTCTTGGGCAGAAGGTGCAGCTGAGCTTCAGGAAATGTCTCTGCTTCTCTCTGCACACCGGCGTGCCCCCCTGGGCTGACGTGCTATCGGCCTCAGCATGCATATCGCCAAACATGCCCACCCCACAGCCCCTAAGTTTATTTGCCCACACTTCAAAGCACCAGGGAGTAACTCTGATTCTCAATTCCAAATTCCCAGGAGAGAGAATCTGATTGGTTCAGCATAGATCAGGTCTCCACTCCTGGCCAATCTGCCGTTGCCAAGGATTTAGATTCATTGAGAGACTGCTGGGACCCAACTCTGTAGACATCTGGTGAGGGACACGTGTAGATGGGTCTAGCTCTCAGAGAAGGTGATTATAGATTAGGTAGATGTCTTTCAACTTTAGAGAACGTTTTCATTTGAATATGGGAAATTTGGGATTTGTGGGGGAAATAAGTCTTATATGCACAGAAAGGTATCAGATGGTGGTCATAGCCCAGGGAATACAGCCCCTAGCACCATATCAGATCCCCAAAACATTTTCTAATAGAAGAAATACATTACAGAGATGGATTCCATTTTGAAAAGTGAGACTGGTTTGTCCCTCTTCTTAAACTCTACTCTGATAATTTTCATGCTACTTTGTTGCTCGACTTAAGCTTTAAAGGGTTACTTTCTCAACTTTTTAATCTTTGAAATGTATTTATAGGGTTTTAAAAAACTCCTGGCCTTCCTCAATGAGCGCTGACCTACATTTTTGATGGGTTCAATTTTTTTTTAGTTATGTTTTAAATTGACGAATAAAAATTGTATATATTTATGATGTACAAAATGATGTTTTGATAGGTGTCTATATTGTGGGATGGCTAAATCAAGCTAATTAACATATTCATTACCTCACATACTTATTTTTTTTGTGATGAGAACACTTAAAGTCTCTCTTAGCCAATTTCAAGTGTACATTGTTATTAACTATAGTCACCATTTTGTGCAATGAATCTCTTGAACTCATTCCTCCTGACTGAAATTTTGCATCCTTTGACCAACATCTCTCCTTCCATATCCTCCCATCCCCTAGCCGGGGTAACCACCATTCTACTCTCTGCTTCTGTGAGTTTGATTTTTTTAGATTTCACATATGAGTGAGATCATGCAGTAGTTGTCTTTCTGTGCCTGGCTTATTTCACCTAGCGTAATGTTGATTGGCCACTGAGGCAGAGGAAAAACTATCAGCGCAACTCTCCATCAGCCCCATCAGGCCACTTCTCTTTCCAATTAGCTTCCTGTTTACACCTGAATGTCTTTTGAGGTCCATCAAACAGTATTTTCTGAAGGATACCTGCAAACGAGATTATTCTAATGGCTAAATGCACAGGGAGTGTTGGGGAGATGCAGATGGAGGTGGTATCATATTCTACTAGGCTACATCACCAACAGAACAATTGGAAAGAATTTTGGGGCCCCAAACACACCTGTTAGTAAGTCACTATTATATATTGAGGGTAGCTAACACTTTAATTAGCCCATCTGTCAGGAACACATCTGCTGAGAATTTCTTTATTGTTTTTGTCCTGTGAATCCCTTTGGCAGTTTGATGAAACCTATCAATTTCTTCTGAAAGCAATGTTTTAAAATACATAAAATAAAATACATAGGATTACTAAAATAAAATATATAGGATTACCAAGGAAAACTTTTATACTGAAACATGGTTAAGAACAATTTTAAAAACTATTTCATAATCTGGTAATTTTACATTAAATAACACGATTTGGTGGCAGTTCTAGTAACTGCCGAATTTCAAAGCTGTGAAGAACGTGAACGATATTTCGATATATCTACTAACAACTGTAATGTGATATGAAAATAACTTTGATTTCAATTGGTGGCACAGTCACACGTACTGGTAATTTACTGTGGTTCACTGACTACATTCATAATTGAAGAAGTTAAATTTCAGTCTGGAGATGACAGTAATGGTTGCACAATGTAAATATATTTAATGCCACAAAACCGTACTCTTGAAATGGTTAAAATGCTAAATTTTATGTTATGTATATTTTACCACAATAAAAAAAAACAGAAAAAAAATTAGTAGAGGTTAGTGACAATAAAGATGTAATTTTTTAGCAGTCCAAGTTTACAACCCCTCTGACTTCTATCAGTGGTGCCAGGTAAAAGTCCGTGGCTGATAACTTACGCTTTAAAGATCCCCATATTTTACTGATTCAGATCTCCTGTACCCCAGGTATGACTCTACCCTAAGGAAAAATAAATGGATAGGAATCATTCCTAATCCCATCAGCCTGGTTTAATTACTATTGAGACAAAGGGTCTTTTCGTTTGTTTGTTTCCATATAATTGTATATTTTACATCATGGGATTATATAGAATAAACAATTTTGTGTTCCAATGTTTTTTTCATTTAACAATGGTAGCATAAGGACTTCCCATGTTATTATAAATTCTTCATAAACATCATTTTAATAGTTATGCCATATCCCGTGTATAAGCATTGCATTATTCTCTTACTCATGAATCTATTTTTGACCATTTAGATTGTTGCCATGTTATTTTTGCACTCTACATACTACCAACTTGCCAGAAAAGTAGACTCCCTAACCCTCCCATCAGCAGAGAATGAAAGCATCTGTCTAACATCAAAAGGTTACTTTTCTTTCTTTTTCTTTTTCTTTCTTTCTTTCTTTTTTTTTTTTTTGAGACAGAGTTTCACTCTTGTTGCCCAGGCTGGAGTGCAATGGCGTGATCTCGGCTCACCGCAACCTCCGCCTCCCGGGTTCAAGCGATTCTCCTGCCTCAGCCTCCTGAGTCGCTGGGATTACAGGCATGTGCCACCACACCTGGCTAATTTTGTATTTTTAGTAGAGACGGGGTTTCTCCATGTTGGTCAGGCTGGTCTCAAACTCCCAACCTCAGGTGATCCGCCCGCCTTGGCCTCCCAAAGTGCTGGGATTACAGGCGTGAGCCACTGCGCCCGACCAAGAGGTTATTTTTCAAACTCTGCACCAAAGCTTCTGTCTCTAAAGAAATATCTCATAAACTTTGGACCCAGAGCTATTTTAGCATAGTATCTACAACAGTGCTCAATATTCACAGCCGCAAGTGTTTTGACTCCTTTGACTGCAAATGTGGAGATAGAAGAGGAATTTACAATGCTCTCACTGAGCCTTTCTGTGATTTAACAACAAGGAAGAGATGGAGTGGGGCTGGCCCACACCCTTCATCACAGTTATACATGGGTCAGGCTAGCCAGACTGGAGTTTGAATGGCTGAGTAGCATAGGTGCTAGGGAGTGGTTCCTCTGTGCTCCCAGCAGGAGGGAAATCCACTACTAATCTGCACTTGCTTCTATGCCCACTCCTGCTACCAGACACTCCTCCGTGGAATGTGATTCTCCATGCGTCACTCTTATTTTTATTTTGTTAATGAAGAATTTCAATCATCATAGAAAAGTAGAGAAATAGTATGATGAATCTCCATGTTCCTTGCATCCACAATAATCAACTCACGGCAGTCTTATTTCATCTATATTATCATCCATTTCTACCCTCAAAGTATTTTGAAGAGAATTCCAGCCATTATTTTATTTCACTTATAAATATTTCAGTTTGTATCTCTAAAAGATAACTAGAAAAAAAACACTACAATCTCATTATCACACTTACAAAAATTTTAAAAATCCCTTAAAATCATCAAATAGCCTTGACTAATCTTGTTCTTCACTGATTTAGCCTCTGTAGATGGTGCTTTTCATTATCAAGGTCTCTAGATATTGAGTCAAGGAAGTGGGCCATATAGTCACAGCTCAAGTCCATTCAAGGCTGTATCTAGATCTCAGTCTAGGATATGTGCTGCAGTTTCCTTCTGCCTTCTCATTGTTATCCCCAGGTTCCAATATAGAGGCCGATTAAATCCAGAAGGTCGCCTGAGGTGTTGGAGTCTATCTTGAGGAGCCTGTTCCTTCAGCTGCTGCCATATTGTCTTGATGTAGGCTGACCTAGAATCACCTGATTCTTGGCTACTACCATAGGCATTATTCCCCTTATATCAGTTAGGATTAGGTTCAACTGTATGTAACAGAAAGCATCATCCAAAACCAATGATATACATAAGTAAGTGTTTGTTTCTCTTTTGTAAAGTGCCAAAATAGGCACTCCAGGGTGGCCTTCCACTCTTATCAGGGACCTGTGTTCACTCTATCTTAGGTCATAATTCTTAGTACATTCTTAGTGCATCGCCTTATAGTCCAAGACAGCTGTTAGGGAAATGGCAACCATTTACCCTCTGGCAAAGAAAGGAGGAAGAGGGGAAGGGCAAAATGATACTCATCTGCTGTCCATCCTCCTCTTATAAGGAATTTTCCTAGAAGTTCCACCCTGCAACTTCTACATTGTAGCTAGATTCAATCATATGAACACAACTAGCTACAAGAGACGCCATGGACCTAAAACAAGTACCACTCGGTATATTATGGAGTACCTTTTATGTACACAGAATTATTGTAAGTTCAGTGGAGCATCATAAAAAAGCATAGCATCGGTCCCATCCTCAAGGAACTATTATTCTTGGTAGCTACTTCCAGTGCTTCCTGTTGTAAATAAAATTCCAGGCTTTATTATGGGAGTACCATATGCCTGAGGGGGGGTGGTGGCCACAAGTTTTGATTGACCTTCTGTTTTTTTGAGACAGAGTCTCACTCTGTCTCCCTTGGCTCACTGCAACCTCTGCCTCCTGGGTTCAAGCAATTCTCGTGCCTCAGCCACCACGCCTGGCTAATTTTTGCATTTTCAGTAGAGACAGGGTTTCACTATGTTGGCCAGGCTGGTCTCTAACTCACAGCCTCAAGGGATCCATCTGCCTCGGCCTCCCAAAGTGCTGGGATTATAGGCATGAGCCACTGCGCCCGGCCTGATTGGCCTTAAGAGACTAAAAGAAGTAGATTGGAAGCTGCCACTTGAATTCAGCAGCTAAAGGATTTAGAACTATTTGAATGAAAAGAAATTCTCATGTGGTTCAAAAATGTTAAGAGATTGTCAATTTGATATGTAGAGAGAGAAAGATGCGAATGAATTGGGGACTTAGTGAAAACATTTTAGAAAATCAAGAGTTTTATAAATTAGATCTTGTCTACAGATAACACGTTTATTTTACATGCAATTGAATCCGTGCTAAATGTTTAGAGAATATTAGGAAGTTTGACAAGGACTAATACCCAGTACTGCAAATAACACTTTAGTACAACAGTCTAATGCAAGATATTCTTACTTTTTGGAGGGAAAGTGTGTCTTACACGTATCTCGAATTTTCTGGCAAGATAATCAGTTTATCCTTCTGACTCTTACCTCAATCAGCCCCCTAGCTTCTTCAGTCTCTTTCTTGTGCTGGCTTTCTTCCTATGTGTGTTCATATTTCATGGATTGGTGACCAGAAGGATCAAATGGGCAATAAATATGACAAATAGTACTGATTTGGTCTGAATCTATGTGTCTTCCCTACTCCAAATTCCTATCCTGAAACCTAACACTCAATATGACGGTATTAGGAGGGGAGGCCTCTGGGAGGTGTTAGGTCATGAGGGCAGAACCTTCAGGAATGGGATTAATGCCCTTATAAATGAGATCCCTGAGAGCTAGCTGGCTCCTTCCACCATGTAGGACACAGCTAGAAGGCACTGTGTCTGAACCAGAAAGTTGGCCCCTCACCAGACACCAAATTTGTTGGTGCCTTAATCTTGGACTTCTTAGCCTCCAGAACTGTGGGAAATAGATTTCAGTTGTTTATAATACAGCCAGTTTATAGTATTATGTTATAGCAACTCAAACAGACTAAGACAGAAAATTGGCACTGAAATTGGGATCGTTCTTCCATTGTCTTGAACAATAGGTCCTGGTTTCTGTTTTGATGGCTGACAAAGCTCCTTATTAAATGGTGAAATGGTCATTTGGCCACACCCTTGGTGTTTTCTCCTGAGCATGTTTCTCATTTTTTATAATATGGGTAGGCTGAAAATTTTCCAAATCTTTGAGTTCTGCTTCTCTTTTGATTAACAATTCTGCCTTTAAATTAATTCTCTCTTCTTGCATTTTATTATATGCCTGGTCCCTCAATGCTTTGTGTACAAATAGCATCAATTAAACATCCAATTTCATTGCTTACAGGTTCTACCTTCCACAAAACACTAGGATATGAACACAGCTCAGCCAAGTTATTTGCCACTTTATAACAGGGGTAATCTTTCCTTCAGTTTTCAATAACATGTTTCTAAGACCTCATCAGAATGGCCTTTACTGTCCATATTTCTACCAACAATCTATTCAGGATTACTTAGGTATTCTTTAAGAAGGTTGAGGCCGGGCGCAGTGGCTCATGCCTGTAATCCTACCACTTTGGGAGGCCGAGGTGGGTGGATCACTTGAGCTCAGGAGTTTGAGACTAGCCTGGGCAACATGGTGAAACCTCGTCTTTACAAAAAATACAAAAATTAGCTGGGCATGGTGGCTGGCACCTGTAGTCCCAGCTGCTTGGGGTGCTGAGGCAGGCGCATTGCTTGAGCCCAGGAAGCGGAGGTTGCAGTGAGTCGAGATCATGCCACCGCACTCCAACACGGGCAACAGAATGAGACCCTGTCTGAAAAAAAAAAAAGAAAAGAAAATTGAGGCTCTGTCTACAGCTCTCCTCTTTTCTTTCTGGGCCCTCACCAGAGTTGCTTTTAATGGTTCATTCACAGCAATGTAGGCTTTTGCTAGCATGACTTCAAGACTTCTAGCCTCTACTCTTTAAGTTTAAGCAGTTCCAAGGCTACTTCCAGTTTTAGGTATTCATTACAGCAGTGCTCCAAGTTCTTGATAACAATGAATAACTACTGTTCTGTGGGTGGTGGATGGTGATAAGGGAGGACTAAAAAGAGAGAACCTCTTGTTTTTCACAGTTTGACAGCAGGGCATATTTGCTCATATAAAACTCTTTGATACAAAGAAGCAATAAGTATTTCTTTATCTTGTCTTTACCATATTTTACTAGAACCACAACAACATAGAATTTAAAAGTTATCTTAGAGCTTCAAACACTTTGTTTTGTACCTGGGGAAGTGATGGCTGTGATATTTATAGGACTGGTGCAGTATAACAGATACCACCCATCTATGTAGAACCTACAGTGCTTTGGGCACTGGACTAGGTGTGCTACATTCATTATTTTCAATCCTTATAATCTTCCAAGGTATATATTATCATGTGAGGAGAAAGCAGTGTATAATAAGGTATGAGAATTCTCAACCTCTCCTCCTACCAATCCCAGTTCTGTTCCTGGACTTTTATTAAGCCGATGTGGAAAAATGAGTGACAAGACTGAAAGGAAACAAATTTGCTTGGTTGATTTTCACTGGAAAGGGCAGAGAGTTACTAGTGGAAGAGAAAAGAGTAAATACAGAAGGTGAGAGGAGAGGAGGAGAAAAGGCAAGAGGTGTCTTCAGATGTTTTGAAGTGATTTGAAGAGTTAGAGTGAGAGAAAATGGAATCATGGGAGACAGATATATACATGGAGAGGGGTAAGAGGGATTTTAAAGATATCTTTAAATTGAAGCCTCTTTTGGTGTTTTTGAGAGGATTCAATAAATAATTTGAATTTATTTTCAATTACTTTTAAATATTGGACTGGATGAAACACCAGGTTGAGATAGGCTACAAAGTGCCCCAGCTTTATATGGGTTGCAGTCAACATTTTTAAATGAAGAAATTGAGAATTGGTTAGGTTAAAAAACTTGCAGTAGCTTGTTGAATTTATATATATATATATGTATAATGTATATGTTATGTATATGTGTGTGCATGTTTTTTCATAGAAAGTTAAAATAAGAAAGATAAAACCGGAGACTGAGAAAGTTTCATACTTTAATTTCTAGTAATATGACAGAGTAGACATCCTGAAGTAAATAACTTAAAATTAATTAGCTGAGCTGCCAAGAGGTTGCTGAAACTCTTAGAGTATAAAAACAATAAGAAAGAAAGAAAAAATGGAAAATCTGAATAGTTTCATAGCCATAATGGTAATCGAATGAATATTTTAAAAGTTTACAACAAAGACAGCAGGACCAGAAGATTTTATAGACAAATTTTACAAAATATTTAAAGTGTAAGTAATTCTAATAATGCACAAACTCTCCAGGGGATGAAATCCAAGGAAGTGCTCCTCAAATCACTTCATGAAGCTGACATTACCTTGCTATCAGGACCAGATGAGGACAGCCAGTGAAAGAATAATTACATCACATTTATGAAAATGTTTGCAAGAATCATAGAAAATTAACCAACCAAATACAACAATGTATTAAAAGATAATATATCATGACCAAGTTTGGATTATCTGAGGACAGCAAATTTGGTTTAATGTTAGAAAATCTATTTGTGTATTTTATTAACATTAAGAGGTTAAAGGAGAAAAAATCATATGAGTGTCTCAATAGTATGGAGAAGACATTTGACAGAATTCAACATCCATTCATGTTTAAAAAACAACAACTTTGTAAACTAGAAGTAGAAGGGTAACTCTTTAACCTTTTGAAGGGAATCTGTAAAACACTTGCATTAAACAACCAGATTACCAATAAAACTTTATAAAGCAATCTATGTAAAATCAGGGAGAAGACAAGGATGTCTACCACCACCATTTCTACTCAAGACTGTTGTAGAGATGCTGGCTTGTGAAAATACAAGAAAAAGGAATAGAAAATATAACGATTGAAAATGAAAAAAAAATCCCTTCTTATTTGCTAATGGGTGTTGGTTGAAATATTACTACCAAATATTCACTCCTTCTCTATAATAGGATTTTACACCCACATCCATTTTTAGGTACATTACCCATGAGACACACAGGGAGGGATTAAGTGCCCTCCTCCCTGACTTTGGGCTTGGCCATGTCACATGCTTTGACCAATGGGATGTGTTAATGTGATTGTGAATGGTTGACTTGACTTGCTTTTTGCTCCTGCCCTTGGCTATGAGAACATAATGCCCTCCATAGTGGCCACTGTTTCAGCTTGAGTCCCAGAGTGAGAAGACATGTCAAGGCCAGCCAGGCCCATAAAAATCCAGAGAAATTGCAGTCTGCCACGGCTTTAATCCAATGCAAGACATTTTTTTTGTGTGTGAACTATTAAACAAAAGTTTATTGATAAATACACTGGTGATATGAACGTCTACAGAGAAAACCCAAAAGAAGCTACAGATGAATCATTAAAATTAATAAGAGCTTAGCAGGGTTCAAAAATTGCCTAGCACGTTTCTAATTTCCAGCAGCAAACTGTTCAAAATATAATGTATAAATGCTGTTTGCAGTAGAATTCCATTAAAAATACAAGTTAGCTAGAAAAATAATTTTTAAAAATATGTAAGACCTTTATGGAGAAAACTGCAAATCCTTATTGAAATATGTTTAAAGACCTAAATAAATGGGGATAACCATGGTTCTATTGAGGAAACATTGAGGAAAACTCAATATTATATAAATGTCAGTTCTTCACAAATTGATCCATAGATTGAAACTAATTCTAATCAAATGTTCAGAATTTTTCTTCATAGAATTTGATAAATTTCCTAAAATTTATATAAAATAACATGGTCAAGAATAAGCAAGACAATCACAAACATATGTTGATGACAGCCAGATATGTTTCTACCTCTCATTTGAGCTTGAGATTGATCTTTAGTTGTCTGCTAGCCTTTGCATAATATAATGTGCACTTAATATTAATAGTTCTATTTATACAGATAACATTTATATGGATATATCAAATTCAGTATGACCTAAAATGAAGTCATCATAGCTATTTCAAGGCAGCTTCTTCTATTATGTTCTTTAAGTTCTGAATGGCCCTACCATCTTCCCAGATACCATAGTTAAAAATTTGGGAGTCAGTTAATGCCCTTCCTTTTTGTCTCATAAATATCTACCCAGTCACTCAACCACTCTCCATCACTACTGCCATTGCCTTAGTTCTGGCCTTTGCCTTTGCTCAGACTATTTGAGATAACCTTCTAGATATTCTTTGTTTCCTGTCTTTCTTTACCAAACCATCTTCCACAAAGTGATCCTTCTAAATCTGATCATATCAAACTCTGATGAAAACTCCCATCACCTTCAGGATAAAATCCAAACTCTTTTAGGACTTGTCCTCCATCATCTGCCCAAGTATCTCATAATTCCATACGCATCTTTTGCCCCAACAGATTAGTTTCCCTTAGTTCTTCAAGCATGCCAAGCTGTTTTTCTGCTTTTCTACCTGGAATATCTTTCCTTCTCTTTTTCTACCATCTACTTGATTAACTCAACCATGTACTTCAAGACAGAGATTAAGTGCCATATTCCTGAGTTTTCTGACCTTTTTTGATCCCTTCCCACTCTCATATGTGTAAAATTGTCTTCCTCCAAAGCATTTATCGTCTTGTTGCAATAATTGATTTTCTAGTCTGTTCCCCTGTAAGATTATGAATCTGTTTAGGATACAGAATACATCTCGTTTGTACTTGACTATTTATATCTTAGATGATTATGAAATGTTTGTCCACTCTTTGCGCTTCTCATAAAATGACAACTCTCTAACACAATCCATGAATCCTTGTGTGTGTGTGTGTGTATTAGTCCGTTTTCACACTGCTGATAAGGACATACCCGAAACTGGGCAATTTACAAAAGAAAGAGGTTTAACTGGACTCAAACAGCTCCATGTGGCTGGGGAGGCCTCACATTCATGGTGGAAGGCAAGGAGGAGCAAGTCACATCTTATATGGATGGCAGCAGGCAAAAAAAAAAAAAAAGAGAGTTTGTGCCGAGAAACTCCCATTTTTAAAACAATCAGATCTCGTGAGACCCATTCACTATCACAAGAACAGCACAGGAAAGACTCATCCCCATGATTCAGTCATCTCCCACTGAGTTGCTCCCACAACACATGGGAATTATGGGAGCTACAAGATGAGATTTGGGTGGGGACACGGAGCCAAACCATATCAGTGTGTATAAGAAGTTCTTCCTGAAAGCAATTTTCATTGTAAAAAGTTGCTCGTTGGCTATGTAGTTTTCAATGAGGCTTGCTAGATCTGTTCACAAATGTAGCCCCTGGTAGTATGGCTTAAAAGACTTATCTAATCTGCAAATTTTATTTTTATTTCAGTTAAAAAATCTGGATCCGTTTTTACTGTTTGATGAATTTAAAGGAGGTAGACCAGGAGGATTTCCTGATCATCCACATCGAGGTTTTGAAACAGTAAGTACAATAATTTGACTGTGGAAGTGTGTATTTTGAAACATACCTCTTTCTTCTAATAGAAAATTCAATTTTAAAAGCAATAAATAATAGGCTAAAATTCATTTATAAGTTGCAGGCTATTTTACATAAGATATACTCAAATTTAAATATTTACTGTTTTTAGTATTCTTTGAATTTATGCCACCAAAAACATTCCTGTTTGTGCAGTTAGTAAGTTGGCTTATTAAAATATTTTTGTAATTAAAATAATTCATTGGTGATAGAATAAACTATTTGTGATTAAAATACTTTTATATAGAAAACCTGTTTCTAATCATGTCGCTACCCTCCAGTGTGGGCAAGAGAGTGAGACCTTGTCTTAGAAAAAAAAAGAAAAAAAACCTGTTTCTATCTTGTTTCTACACAAGAATGTTCAGATGTGTGTAACCTCCTGTAATATTACAAACTCCAAAAAACAACCCAAGAACTATATAAGTATTTATACTAACTTCTAAGGAATTATGGAATCAAGGGGCCCAAATAGAACATAGCCTAAAAATTAGGATTTTAAGGACGTACATATACATTTACTAGTTTAATTGCAGAATTTAGAGATTCTACTGAACACTGAATATTCAGTTTTAGTTAGATACAGAAATAAAAATGTGTAACATAACACTGTGGCACTTTCAAAGATTCTCATTGTCCACACACATATATTCTGTGGAAGCTTGGAGATCGTTACTTCCTAGTTACAATGTTTAACCACCTACTCACGAGAACAACCTGTATTAGTAGGGAAAAGACCAGGGCTTGTTAAAGGCTCAGTGTGTTTGTAAAGCCAATTAGTGAATGAGTAAATATTTATTGAAGGCTGGCGATATGCAGGCGTTGGTGTAGGGTGATCTTTTGTATGTTAGGGTGTGTTGTGTGTTGGGAAGTGTGGGCAGAAGGCAGAGGGAGGGAGGCTAAAGAAGGGTGAGGCATGATCCCTGCTTGCCTCATATGCAGTCTAGTTAAGGAGGTTAAAGATGTTTGGGAAAGAGGGCACCACCAAAGTGTAAAAGGATAATGAACCAAGAAGTTTCTGGTAGTAGGATCAGGGTAGTTGGACTCTTTTCCCTTCCTCATTTAGCCATTCGCCTTCCAGTTCCCTTCTCTGCTAACACGTTGAAGGCGCTGTGGCTTGCTTTGCAGCAATAATGGAAGCCATTCCTTTCACCCACCCTACACTCATGCTGGATTCTGACCCTGTTCCTGGAAGATGTCTCCACTCTGTGCTCCTGCTCGAGCTACTTCTTGTGTGCTCCATCCCATAGCTCCACTTACCACCTTACTAATCCTTCAAGGTCTTTTTGGATATCACCAGCTCCATCAAATTTTGCAGACAATCCCAAGAGGATGCACTTTCTCCTTCATTTGGTCCTCATCGCATTATATTTTTACCAGTCTCATGCACATTATGTCTTTTTGATGACCTTGATTGTATTCTATCTGTCTTGCAGTAGAATTGGGGATTGCCTCAACCTCCCCTCACATACCCAAGAGGATCATAAATTGCTTCAGCTGAGATCATTCTCTGTGTTCTCTATGTGGAGATACTCAGTAACTACCGGCTGAATTTAATTGGATAATAAAAAGTTGAAGACAATGAATATATTAAATAAAATGAATGATTAAATATATTACTTTCATTTCCATTATGGAAAATGCTTTCGGGGGGGGGGAATGCTTTATAAATTATAAGGTACTCAGCTTTAAGCAACTCCCTGAAGGAGTGCAGCTGTAGAATATTAGTGTTTGGCTCTTTTAAGAGTTTTCCTTAAAACTGTAACTGTAATTATTTGTCAGTTCATTTACTTGCTAAAATTTATTTGCAACCCCCAAATCAGTACTTGTGGTGCTTTTGTGGTAATTTGTGGGCATGTGTAGAGTGGCAAAAAATTTGAGCTGCCCAATGCACACATTCCTAGCTGAGGTTGAATGAACCGATGCTCTTTTTTTCTTGTTTCACAAGAAAGTGACCTTTCACAGTATATTTAGTGCCACTTTGTCAACACTTTTGTGCTTTGTGTGGGTAATTTCACTGTTTAAAATGGCTCCCACACACAATACACTAATGCTGTCTAGTGTTCCTAAGTGTAAGAAGGCTGAAATGTGCCTTACGGAGAAAATATGTGTCTTAGATAAACTTTATTCAGGTATGAGTTGTAACACTCTTGGCCTAGAGTTCAATGTTTAATTAATCAACAACATCTGTTAAATAAGGTGTCTTTAAAGAGAAATAAACATAAAACAAAGTCATTTATTGATCAACTGAGCAAAATATTGTGACCAGAGGCTTGAAGGAACACAGTCCTGTATTTATCCTGGGAGCAATGGCTTAGTATTCTCTAATCCAGTGATCATGGCAACTATATAGAACATTTTTTCAATAAAAATGATGAGAATCAACTGTATCAGTTTTCCTCAGGAGTGCAGGTAAGCCAGAGACTCAAGTGGTAAGCCATTATCTCTTAATGTGAGCTTTAAAAGGCTGCAATTTAAAGCCAGGCCCACTTGTACTCGCTCATCACCTCCCTGGAGCGTTTTCTAAATTATACAGGCTTGTAAATTTTGAAAATGCTGACTAGGATAAAGAACAAATTTAGAATCACCTGTGATGTTAGCGCACCATCCAGAAATAGCTATTGTTTTTATTTTGATATATTTTCATTCAGTACTTTTTTTCTGGTACCACACTATTTATGTTTTGCATCTTTTTGTTAGCTTAGTATTATACTATAAGAAGTTAAAAAATATTATTTAAAAAACTAATTTTAATGGCCTCATTAAGCATCTGCCATGATGGTTGTACCAACTGATACTACCACAGTGATGTGTTCTGAAGGTTCCTGTTTTCCCTCAACATCACCAACATAAATGTATTTATTTGACTTTTCTTACCTTTGCCATTTTTACAAGTGAAAAATAATGCTTTATGATAGTTTTAATTTATATTTCTCTTATTTGAGCGAGATTGATTTTCTTTTCATTTTAAAACATTCATTCACCATACATATTTAATATTCTTGGCTTTTTTTTTTTCTTGCTGGGTTGCTGGTATTCTTTTTATTATTTTATAGAAGCTCTTCACATATTAAGGAAGTCAGATCATTTTCAGTGATAGGAATTGCAATAATGTTAAGAGAGATTGGGCTTGTTTTGTATGCCTTCAAAGGTAAACTTTTGAATACAAAGCATAGATACAAAACAGAAGGAAGAACTTTGTAACAATTAGTTATGCAAAGATAGAATAACTAATATAAGCATGCACTGGAGCAACATAAGCATGTACTGAATGGTCACATACTTGATGTGTTATCAGGATCAAGGTCCTCAAAAGAGTGATGTGCTGGAGCTCACATTTATTTATTTTTTAATAAAAATGAAATTTTACTAGCACATGAGTATAAAATGTAACTAATATACATATTTTGAGTGCACACACATTTATTTTAACTGGTAGTGATACATGATCAAAGAAATGTGGAAAATATTATTCTATAAAATTCTCATCTCAGGTGTGACCCATGAACCAGCAGTGTTATCATTTGTAGCCTCAGTCTCCAGAGCTCTGGATCAGAATCTACATTTCTACATCATCAAATGATTGATATACACATTAAAATTTGAGAAATGCTGGTCTAGATCTTCCAAATCAGAAATACGATTCTATGAGATAAGTAAGAGAGAGAACCCAATTTTACTGGGTTAATGGCTAATCCATTTTTAAACTTAACTCAGGTTTGAATAGCTATCTATTTTCTATTAAAAATTTGCCTGAAAATTGAGAAGGCCTACTCTAGGGAAGAGGCACAGCTGGTGGTCACAACACAAACGGAGAAATGCATTCAGTTTTTCCTACCAGGAGTTTGTTTTCTGGGGAGGATTGTTTTTCAAAAGGCCTGAGTGGTAAAAGGTGAAACAGTTTTGCATTTACCCTGTTTCTGGTCAGGCCTGATATTGTGATTTGTTTAGGGCAACTTTAGTTATCAGAAACAAAGAACAATCAGAGACATGGGAAAGTCCTGCTAAAGTTTAGCTAGAAAAAGGAGGTACTTATAGATCAGACTCCGTTGATGAACCTCTCACCTACCCTAGGAAGAAACATGTGTTGTGCCTTTTGAAATCATCCTTAAATGATAGCCTCTGGACTTTTCGGGTTTTAGCACTGAAAGGCTCCTGTCCCCAGGAACCTCTCAGTCCGTAGCAAACTGAGATGATTGGTCACTCCTGTTTAATTAAACTTAAGAACCATTAGGAGAAAACCATCCTGCCTTCTTTTCAGGGACATTTTAGGATGGCCTTGTCTATTGTGTTCTCAATTAGGCTGAGAAGTGTTTTTAAAAGTTTTTCACTAGAAGCCTCAGCAAGTTCTTTGATTTTGTTCACGAGAACAAAACCACCCTGTTTCCAAGGGTGTGCCCATCAGAAAAGCCACGCTCATAATTACTTGTTGGTAGCCGACAGTGTTTGCATGCAATGCCTGAACAATACCCACGAGAGGAAGGGAAAGGTCCTGGTGATTCACACCTAAAACTTATGACAGAATTCAAACCTCCCACCTCCCACATAGCCTGTTTTTTTTTTCTAGCTTGCTGTGCACCACTTTCAAAAGCAAACCCTACCACCAAGGCTGAAAAAAAAAAGACTTGATTAAATTCAACATCCATTTTGGAAAACCGGGAAAGGATACTTTTTCAATATCATAAAGACTATTATTCAGGGAGCATCTTTTGTTATATATAACACTGAGATATTAGCGTATTCCTATTAACATGAGAAAGAAGACAAGACTGTCTACCAGTACCGTCACAGTTTAATATGGTTCTGGAAACTTTGAAGCTATTAATAAGTAAGTTACAGTGTTGGAAAGGAGGAGAAAAATTATTTGTAGTAACAAAATAATAACGAAACTCACAGTGGCTTAATGTGGCTTTGGTTGGTGATGTGATTGGAGGAGGGAGGAAGGCTTAGGATTTGTCCTGAAGTTGTAATTACAGTGAAGCACACAAATCTTAGCATATATATTGATTTGGCAGGATTTGAGAGTGAAGGTAACAGATATAAGAGGGAAGCTAAAGCCACCTCTACTCTCAAGACACCCCTTGGCACCGCTGTACTAAGAATGTCAATCAAAACCTATTAGTAAATGGCTGGATATAAAATAACTATGAAAAGTCAATAATTCTCCTGCTTAAAAGCAATAATCAGATGTAATGGTGGTGTTAAAGCAAACTAAATATGGCTTGAGAAGGACTCTGTATTTCTATATTTGAGTCCTTGTGGACGCACCATAACCTAAATTAATAGATAGACAAGATTGAAAACCTAACTTAGAAGTATGTGCCTGTAACAATAGCTGGGTCTTGGCTAATCCCAGCAGCCATACTTCAAGCACTCATACACTGCTGAGTGTTCAAACAAGGCAAACACTTGTTTGAACCAATCCAGCTGTTTCTGTACCTCACTTCTGATTTCTGCACGTCACTTTCCTTTTGTTGTCTATAAATTTGTTCTGACCACGTGGCATCCCTGGAGTCTCTCTGAATCTGCTGTGATTCTGGGGGCTGCCAGATCTGCTAATCATTTTTTTTTCTTGGTCCATCAAACTCTGTTAAATTTAATTTGTCTGAAGTTTTCTTTTAACAGGGGAAAGCATCGTACTCATAATGGCAGTAAGAACCCGATATAATTCCCTAGAAAAAAGTTATTCTCCTTTAACCCAGTAATCCTACTTCTATGACTCTATTTCTGGGAAAAATCCAAAGTAAGAAGAAAGGCTTATTAACAAATGTTTATTCTGGTACAGTTTTTAAAAAATAAAAAACAGAGGCTGGGTGCGGTGGCTCACACCTGTAATCCCAGCACTTTGGGAGGCCGAGGCAGGCGGATCATGAGGTCAGGAGTTCGAGACCAGCCTGGCCAACATGGTGAAACCCTGTCTCCACTAAAAATACAATAATTAGCTTGGCGTGGTGGCAGGCGCCTGTAATCCCAGTTACTTGGGAGGCTAAGGCAGGAGAATCATTTGAACCCGGGAGGCGGAGTTTGCAGTGAGCTGAGATTGCGCCGTTGCACTCCACCCTGGGCAACGAGCAAGACTCTGTCTCAAAAATAGATAAATAAATAAAAATAAAAAAGTATTCAAAATAGTAGAGGAATAATTATATATCTAGAAATTATCTATAAGAAAATTATTATGTATTTGAAAGAATGTTATGCAGCATTATCTATAAAGACAAATATTGTAGCCAATTTAAATATTCATCAATCATAAACTGTTTAGATTTTTTTTTTTTAACCTCCACAACTAGTGACTTTTTGGACGCATAATTCTTTGCTATGGGGGGTTGTTCCATGCATTGCAGGATGTTTAGCAGCGTCCTTGGCCTCTACCCACTCGGTGCCAATTGCATCTGCCTACACTCAGTTGTGACAATAAAAAAAGTCTCCAGACATTGTCAGCTGTCCTCTGGGGATGTGAGAGAGGGCAAAATCACCCCTGGCTGAGAACCAGTACTTTAAATATATGTGTCCAATAGCATGGCTTACCATGCAGTCATTAAGGAGAATGACATGGCTTGATAGGTCCTAATATAGAACAATCTTGATGATATTTGGAAAGTGACCGAGGCAAGGTGCACAATTCTTGTGGCATAGTGTAGCATTTATATAAAAAGCAAAAACTAAGCCTTTTTTCTTTTTTAAATGGCTTATTGCCAAGTTTATTGTGGGAAAGATGGATTATTATAATGAATGATTGTTTCTACAGACTATCCTGATGCAAATAAAATAAAATTACAAAATACATGTTATAGTACCCAAAGAAAATGGTGTTTAGAGAGAAAATGAACACGTCATAACAGGTACAAATATGTATTTACAAAGCTTTTTAAAAAGTAGTGGTTTATATATTTATAGGATCGTACAACCATCACTGCTGATTCCAGAACACTTTGATCAGCCCAGAAAGTAAACCTGAACTCATTATCAGTCTTTTCTCATTCTTCCTTCCTCCAGCTCCTAGGAACCACACATTCTGTCTCTATTTATTTGTCTATTCTGACTATTTTATATAAAAGGAATCATATGGTATGTGGCCTTTTGTGTTTGGTCTCTTTCACTTAGCGTAATGTTTTCCAGGTTCATTCAGTTTGTAGCATATATATTTCTTTATATGCCTGACTAATATTCTATTGTATGGATATTCTATTGTATGGATAGACCACATTTTGTTATCCAGTCATCCATTGGTGGACACTTGGGTTGTTGCCATTTACACCTTTATTCATGGACTTGCCTGGATTATCTCTGAAAGGACCCCCAAGAAACTCGTAATGTGACCTCTAGGGAAGATTAGTGGGTGACAAGGGAAAGTTGTGGACAAGATTATTGGTTTTCGCTGAACCCTTTTTTTCTCTTTGTACCTTTAGAATGTTTAGTTTTACTTGTTAATTATTTAAGAAATTCATGTTTTCAAAATTCCTTCTTCGCATACCAGCCATTCAGATATTTAAAGATAAACTGTGCCCTCATGGTTAGTGAAGGTCCTGATGATCACTTGTTCTCCAGGAACTCTTGCTGAGGTCTCCTACTTGGGTTTGCCCTCTCCAGATAAAGTGAACCTTACCTGTGTTCTATTCCTGTCAACCAGATAAACTAATAATATACGCCAATGTGTAATGGGGATGAGGACTTTCTCTAGAAAACATTTGTGCACCATTAGAGGGGCCCATGAGATTTAAGAGTGCCTTAAATCAAAAGCATAACTTTCTCCTCCACAACACGTTCCCTAGCTGAAAGGATATTAAAATAGTGAGTGCACTCATGAGTTTAGAAGTGGAGGCAGAGGACTTTCAATTTGCATGAAACTTAGAAAATAATTAAGGAGGAACAAGATGGGTATAGTTGAAGAAGTTTCATGTTTTGAGGCAGAAGCTATCCCTTCTAACAGAAGGATCTGGGAGGGCTTCAGGGAAAATTTGCCCATTTAGTAAGGCCTTAACCAATAAGTAAGATTTGACTCTCTGGATAGTGGAGGTAAAGGCGAAAGTCGCAGTATGGGGATATAGTAGAAAGAGTGAGTCATCTAATTGGGCTTACAAATGGGATGTGGAAGGATGGGAGGTGGAGGAGTATTATAGGGTCTAAAATTTTAGGTTGGGCCATTACTGGGGAAGGCCCAAGCTTCAAAGCCCAAGCTTGATCTCTAGCTATGGATGAATGAACAATATTTCACATCCTGAAACTGTCAACACAATCCTGTTAAAATAAAACCATCTTTAGCCTAAAAGTTCTGCTTTTTGTGGAGTGCTGTCCATGTCAGTGGTTCTCAACTGGAGGTGATTTGTCCATCTGGGTCATATGGCAATTTCTACACTTGATCTTAGCCAAAAGCCCGAGAAGCGACTCATTTGGCAATTTCTGTAGTCATTTCTGAGTGTCACAACTGGGGAGTGCTACTGCCATCTAGTGGGTAGAGGCCAGAGATGCTGCCAAACCTCCTACAGTGCACAGGACAGTTCCCACAGCAAAGAATTAAAGCCTGGTCTTTGTTAACAAGCGTAGGTCACATGAGGGAGTAGAAATTTAACTGAAATAGTCTTTGAAAGTAGTCCAAATAAATTCCCAGCAAATTTCCCTATACATCCTACCCACACCACATTGCAATTACAAACAAAAACCATTCATGTCTTAAAGGCTACATTCCAAGAGTTTTTAAGTAGAAAAATTGAGTGTTGGGGGGGTGGGGGGCCAGAGTGCGCCAGGCGCGGCGGCTCACGCCTGTAATCCCAGCACTTTGGGAGGCCAAGGCGGGTGGATCACTTGAGGTCAGGAGTTCAAGACCAGCCTGGCCAACATAGTGAAACCCCGTCTCTACTAAAAATACAAAAAATTAGCTGGGCGTGGTGGTGGGCGCCTGTAATCCTAGCTACTCGGGAGGCTGAGGCAGGAGATTTGCTTGAACTCAGGAGATGGAGGTTACAGTGAGCTGAGATCGCACCATTGCACTGCAGCCTGGGCAACAAGAGTGAAACTGTCAAAAAAAAAAAGAGAAAGAAAGAAAGAAAGAAAGAAAAGAAAGAAAGGAAGAGAAAGAAAGAAGAAAGAAAGAGAGAAAAATTGAGTGGGGGGAAATAAATTATGTCTTCTTTTTAAGACACACCTGGGAGGATTCCTTCTCCACGAATTACTCCCTCATTCCTCTGGAATCTTTGTCACAATCAATCTTTCTTCTAGATTTGCTTGTACTTCTCTTTAGCTTTCATTTCTCTTGTCTGCATATTTTAGTGGTTTATCTTCTGCTAGAGTGGTAGCTCCCTGAAGGTATGGAAGCAATGACCACTGTGTTCCTTCTAGGTGATTCCTGACTTCCTGTTTGTGAGTTTGTAATGACATTTTATCTTGGGCGGGCCAGAACGAAAGAAAGAAAAAGAAAGGGGAGGGAGGAATGATTAGCAAAGTAGTGGGCCTTTTCCTAGAGATAAATTTATTTTATTTAAAAGACTGTTCTTTATTCAGATATTGCTATTCTTCCTTGTTTTGGTTGTTAGAATGGCCTTTCTTTTATGAAATGATGACTATAGTAGATAATTTTTACCTTTCACAATCTGAATCTAAAAGTTGGCACCACCACCCACCATTGAGGAGTATTCTATAAAATACTTCACCAGTACTCTTCAAAATTATCAAGCTCATGAAAAACAAGGAAAGAGTGAGAAACTGTCACAGATGGAAGAAACCAAGGGGACATGATGACATGGATCCTGGACCAAAAATGGATATTCATAGAAAAACTGGTGAAAGCCACATAAGTAATATAATTTAGTTAATGGCAATGTATCAACGTTGGTTTCTTAGTCTTGTCAAATGTTCTGAGGTTATATAATATGTTAATGGTGGGAGAAGCTGGGTGGACTCTCCATACTGTCTTTACAATTGTTATGTAAACTTAAAAATTATTCTAAAATTTAACTTTTAAAAGACTAAGGAAGGCAAAAAATTGGCATCCCTCTCTCCGACCCCTTTATTATAAAATGTTTTATTGCTTCTTGATGTCCAAAATCCTGGGGCCTGGGGCTGAATAACATCAAGTACAATTATCACACTCACTAAAAGTTTGAGAAATTAAATCTACAGTGAATTGAATCAGGGAATCATAATAATAATGTACCCATAAAAAGGTGTCAGCTGCTTAATTAAATATTATTATAATGAAATTTTAACAAAATATTAAAAGGAAAATTGACATGAGTCTCTGAAACCTATTCCTCTGTAAGACCCCTGTGAGTCCCAAACCTGCCCAAGACCATATGTGCAAACAAGTGTTTTCAGGCACCTCATTCTTAGGTGTCTGCCTTAACAACTTTTAACTGGAGACTGTACTAAGCAGAAGAACTTCCCTCTATGCCACAACATAGCCGATCCCTTAAAGACTAGATGGCAACCTGCCACAGTGACACACAGTCTTTAAGCAGAGACGCCATGCATGTGCTACAAGATATATTTAGTAATCAGTGGATCTATTGGCAAGACAGATCTGGTTTGGTGAGGTTTGATTTTAGGAAAAGAATGAGCACACATCATTTGTGTCAGCAGAGGGCTCTCTTAAGCAACAATAGTTCTGACTACCCGTTTTTCTTCCTTAGGTACAGAGAGAACACTTTTGTATGTGGAAATTTGGGTAGTCATAGAAGTTAGCAAACCATTCCCTTCGGGCCCCTTCAGTATAACATGGAAATTAAAACAATGGGAGTGAACATCTTGAGCACAGTTTTGCCAGATGTAGGTGGTGCCAGTTAAGAAGTTGGGCTGCTGATTACATGGCGACCCAGGCGTAGCTTGTCTGAAGAGATTCCCCAAAACATTTATTCCTGATCTGGGTTTGAAGGAGAAGGGGCATTCCTGGTCCTGGGGTTCTAGAGGCAGCTGGAAGTTTCTGAGGGAGTTTGTAATTCAGCTCTTTTGAGTAGTTAGGTTTGGGAATATGATTATCATAGAACCTTGATGTCCAAGTCAGAAATTTTAATCAGAGTGAAAGGAAAAAAATAGGTTTGGGAGACTTGAGAATGGGAACAACGTAAAAAAATAAGAGACAAATAAGTCAGTTGTTCTTTTCTTTGTAGTTAAATGGTAGGTAGAACTCTTTGATACCCACACCAAAGAAGGATTTCATGATCACCTCATCTCAGGATCCTGTGTAGCTTTGGGATCTTCCATAAACCTACTCCCTTCACTCAGAAATCATGAGGCCTATTTTCAGCTTTGTGTATATTAGCAGTAGGACCCTTTCTTTGCCTGAAATAGCCAGTTTGCCTGAAGCCATTGAAGTTGGCAAAGTCCCCTTGTTACCTGTGTGAAATCCCTGCAGTTCTGGCTCCTATTGCAATTGTCATGGGATTTCTCCTCTGAGATAAGCCCTGTGCTCCCAGCACATACGTTACTGGCAATATGCCATCAGCATTTGTGAGGCAGCATGGGGGTGGGGGAGTGAAAGCAGTTTTATTCTCAGGGACAGATAATGTTGGTTTAGATCCTTGTTCTGCTATTATTATTATTTTTTTATTTTATTTTATTTTTTTTTGAGACGGAGTCTCGCTCTGTCACCCAGGCTGGAGTGCAGTGGCGCAATCTCGGCTCACTGCAAGCTCCGCCTCCCGGGTTCACGCCATTCTCCTGCCTCAGCCTCTCCGAGTAGCTGGGACTACAGGCGCCCGCCACTACGCCCGGCTAATTTTTTTGTATTTTTAGTAGAGACGGGGTTTCACCGTGGTTTCGATCTCCTGACCTCGTGATCCGCCCGCCTCGGCCTCCCAAAGTGCTGGGATTACAAGCATGAGCCACCGCGCCTGGCCTGTTCTGCTATTATTAACTGTAACCTTAATCTCACTAAGCCATGATGTTTTCACCAATAATATATAGGTGATCACATATTTCCACGATCAGATGCTTTGTAAATGCTGAAACACTATGCAAATATAAGATGCTATTCATCCATCCATCCATCGATTGATTGATCAATTCATTCATTCATTGAACAAATCTTCAGTGCCAGCTGTATGCTAGGCACCATTGTAGCTAAGTTAAAAAAGTCCCTGCCTTCATGGGGCTTACATTCTCTTAATGAAGACAGACAATAAATGAATAACAAATAATTACATAATATAGTGTCCCATGGTGAAAAAGCTAGGAAGAAGAAACAAACCATGATTGGAGGATAAAGAATTGATTGATAAATTAGACCAGATGGGCTGGTTGGAGGTGGCCTTTCTTAGGCAGTAACATTTGAACAGAGGCCTGAGTGAAGCGAGGAAGTGAACTATGAGACTATTGGAGGGGGTGGGGAGAACTATTCCAGGAAGTGTGAATGAAGATCCACGAATGGGATCTCTGCCCACGGAGCTGTGGTGGCTGTGCCAACTCTAGAACTTACCCATCACCTGTTATGGGCCAGGTGCTTTGCACACATTACTCACTTAGTCCTTACCACTCTCGGAGAGCTCACCTCCCAGGTCTATGCTGTACATGAGGAGACTGAGCCTCCAAGAAGTGAAGGGACTTCACCCTGCATACCAAGCCTGGTAAATGGCAAACCCGAGGTTTGCACCAGAGCCCCAAAGCCGGAGTAGTTTTTGGAGACAGGGCCACACCTGCAGGGGGCAGAGTGGCGGGAGTCTCTGAAGCACTGGTGCTTCTGCAGGGTGGTGGCAGGGAATTGTAAGGCAGGACCTGGTAGAGCTTTAAAACACTCGGATTTATCCATTGGCCGAATACCTGAACCGTGTTGGTTATCTTTTCCCTTTTGTTAAAACCACCTTTTGGAACTTGTGAAGGTGCATATGTGGGGTTGGGATTGGATGAGTCAATTTAGTGGGGAGATTTTCCAGGTTTCTACTCAAGTCATGAAAACATTTTTGTAAAATAACTTGAGTCCTTAATTGTATGGATTCAGACATCCTTCAAGACCAGTTAGCAGCTTCTATTATGCAATATGTTCCTTGCTGGCATCTCTCATCAGCCATGACCTCAACTCGTGTTTTGTTTTGTTTTTCTCTTTTTCCTACCAAGCCACTAGTAGACAAAAAAAAAAAAAAAAAAAGCCACCATTTTAAAGCAAATGGAAATTAAAGGAAAACATAGTTTTCCCTGTAATGTAAACGTTTTGCTTTAAACAAGAGGTCTTGCATCTTATTCCCAAACACTGAGTGAGGTACTCAGACTCTGCCTTCTAAATACCAGCCAGAAAGAAACAACAAACTATATTATCTCTTGTGTTGTAATTCTTCAGAATTAATTTATAGCTCCTTGAGGTACACCTTTCCTAAACTTCACATGGCAAGTGACACTTTTCTTTCATCACTATTGTGTGTTTTGTCTTTCTGACCCCAAACACAAACCCACAAGGAAATAAGAACTGACAAGGAAGCAAAAATATTTAGTAAAGACTCACGGAAAGAATTAGAAGGAGGAAAAGAGGAAGCAGGACCAAGAAGCACGTCAAGTACTTTAAGAAAACACCTGTTTCAGATTACAAATTTCTTACTTAATTAGACACATGCAACTCTTGAGTTTAAACAACACTCACAATTCGTCAGCCACCCACGGCAATTCTCCAGGTGTTTGTGATTATGTAATGCCCTAAAAAATCATCTGGATTGTGTCAACTCTCAGAAGTACTGCTTCAGTTTTTTAAAAAATCCTCTACAGACATTAATTTATATGTAAAGTCTCAGTCTAGCATTTACACTACTTAGCAAAAAAACAAATAAAAGGTTATAATAAGTAAAAGGTCAGTGGTTTTCTTGGTTTCTCATTTTTTTTCCCCCAAAGGCTGAAAGTATGTTTTTTGCTTTAAGTAGTAAAAGGTAGGCATTTTGTATTCAATAAAACTTCATTGACCAGACTTCTCTAATTCAGATTTTATGATATTTAGGATAGGAGCAACAAGGTTTAATTGTATAACCAGGGAAAGGAACATCCACACTGCAAAAGTAGAGGAAAGGGAGGATAACTGTTTCCTGAATCTTTTTAAAAAAGTGTTGAAATTGCTTCCTAAAATCAAATTTGGGGAAAAAAAATCTTGATGTCCACTTAGATTTTCATCCTTAAATGAGTCATACTCACCACAATTTACTTTTTAAAGTTGCTTGACATATTTTTAGATGGTTAGCAACCTGAAAGCCCTTAGGCTTGGAGAATTGAAAAATATTTGGGGAGAGCCCAAAAGGGAGCTTCAGCCCAAACAGAATGGAGATTGCCTTTCTCATGCAATTATTTTAATTAAAAATGCATGTGCAGCAGGAAAAGAAAAGCAATTCTAGACACCACCCCTTATAGTTTGGCTGATTGTTTGAAATCTGGAAGCTTTTGTTTGTCCCCTTAAATTTTTAAGCTTTGTATTAGATCCTAAATGCTTTGTTCCTATTCTGACATAAGCGCTCTCTATAAAAAATGCAGGTCTTTTCCACACAGTAACACATGTTAAAGTCGGAGCTGCATTGTCCTACATGTAATATGGAGTTACTCTTCTGATTCTTAGTGTTTCTCCTTGTGTCTCACTGCCTTTCTATCCAGCCCCAGTTCACCTAAGCAGGGAACAAGATATTCCTCAGCATCTATGTAAAATAAACTATACCACTTACTTTCATCCACTGATTAGCGGCAGCATCTTTGTTTTTTCCAAAATAAAAAAGTTGTTTCCATTGTATAAAAGTCAATTAATTATTACAGAAAAATGGAAAGAAACATATCTGAAATTCTACTATCTGGAGATGACCACTGTTCACATTGTGGTGTATGTTCATCCAGGCACCTCCATGCATACTAACACAACTGGATAATTTTATTTAAATGAGTCCATTTAAATACATTGTTTTATTTAAATGAGTCCATTTAAATACATTGTTTTATTTGTCCCCTTTAAATAGAATTGCTGTTCTGTAACCTGCTTTTTCAATTAAATAATATTTCATTTTTTTCTGTGTCAATAAAGATCTATATCACTTTTAAACAGTTGCACAGTATTCTCTTATATGGCTACACTGTAATTTAGTTGTGTTACTTATTAACCTATCATCCAGAATGTCCCTGTCTTTTGCTATTACAGTAAATATTGCAGAGAATGGAATTGTGCAGAAAATCTTGTATTTTTTTGTTTCCTTAGATTTAAATCTCAGAAGTGTACTATTTGCATTTAAATCTTTCATCTATTTGGAACATGTTTTTGTATGTAGTGGGGGATTACTGTCTTTTCTCATATGGTCATTTGTTCCAACATCATTCACTGGGAAATACATCCTTGCCCCACTGATTTGAAATTGCTACTCTCATGTATTAATTTCCCATACAAATGGGTCTCTTCTATCCCTGTGCCAATGTTGCATTGTTGCCATTACCATAGCAAGTTCCCAGATGGGGGTTTTAGACTTCAAACCTAGAACCTCTGATGTTTCTAGCCATCCGCCTGTGACCTGCTGGGGTAAAAGCCCTGCCTAGGCTATTCTGTTCACAGTATACCTCAATGATATTGTTCTGCAGGATGAAACGTGGAGAGTCCTTGTGTCAGCCAACCCTGATTTGCACTGTATTACGTGCTCTATAAATATTTTGATTCAAGAACTGGCATCCAATAAAGTTAGCTCAGAAAGAGGAGAGTTTATTATAAATCTGCAATATAAAACGTCAACAACATGACAGTAGCAAGCCTTTTATTGCTTTTAGTTTAGGTATTAGGAGGCATAATAAATAATAACTCGTTCTCCCAGCCTGAATTCTCAACCAATTGAGAAGATAAAGGAGTAAGAAAGATGGCAGACAAAAATACCTTTATTTCTGATAAAGCTGATACTGGAGAAGGTGGCTTATATCTGCGGGCAGGTGGGCTTCTGAAAACTGTACCTGAAAATAAGGCAGACTTACTCAGATCTCACCAGCTGTGCTAGACCCCTGTAGGCTACCACCACGGGTGCTAGTCCCTCTCACAGAGACAAAGAGAGAAAGAGGACACTTGCTTTCTGTGGGTAGGCTGAGTCTCAAGAGGAGGGAGAGTGGAGGGGGCTTGGCTCTGCAAACTCAATTTCTACTTTCAAATCTACCAGTCCTACTTACTATAGGACTTCCTCATGAGAATATAAGCTTCATGAAGACAATTACTGTGTCTGTCTTCTCCACTTTTTTATCTCCCAACACAGTACCTAGGACATTATAGGACTTCAGTGAGTATTTGTTCAATGAATGTTGTTGGTGCACTTACCTTCTCAATATATTATTTTAAAATTATTGTATCATAGGTTTTATATATTTGAATTGATATGATTATGTCCTAAATATACAAATGTGTAGGGCAAAATAATAACCATTGCCATTTATGATTTTTAAAACAATTTTTTGAATTTTCATATAAAAAAAGACTATTTAGGTCTACTTTTTATGCCTTAGGATAAAGCAAAAACAGACAACAAAAACAATCTGGCTTTGACATATTCGATGAGTGCTTGTATAGAGGAGGAAAGAACAATTTTGTTTGTGTAAAACAGCAATATCTGATGTATATGCTGAGAACTTCATAAATATTTTCTCTTCTCTTGCCTACTGGGCATTTTTTGTTTTTCTTTCTTCTTTAAATCTTATAATATTTCCACTCTGTTGTTTATTGTGGATTTAGGTATTTCTTGAAGGAGTTACTGATAAATTTCCCAAATGCATATAAAATGGATGTCGAATCCAAATAGATTATACAAAAAGAGCTCATGTCCTGACACACAACATTTTATGCTTTAAGTGCTAAATTGTATATTTCAAATAACAATGTTGCCATGTTCCTGAGGTAATTTTAAATTCTTGCTAATTATTTGGTATCTTTTAATCTTTATTTGCTAGAGTAATCACTATAGCCTTAAAATGAGAAGTTTAGAGTTGCTTGATTTTTCCCTTTAGTAAAATAATGGAATAAGAAGCATTTAATTTTCTTCTGCTTTTTAGAGTTGATGCAAGTCTTGTTCTACCAAAAGGTACTGTGATTGCAGAAAGTCCTGGGAAGGTTTTTCTATCTACACAAAATGCCTACCATAGTTGACTAGTGATTTTCAAATTCATTCTATCTAAATCTGTGCTATCAAAGGGAATTTTCTGTAAAGATGGAAATGTTCTATAATCTGCACTGTCCCATATGATAGCCATTAGCTGGATGGGGCTTTTGAGCACCCAAAATGTGGCAGGTGCACCTGAGGTGCTGAATTTTAAATTTTACTTAATTTTTTTGTTGTTGTTGTTGTTTTTTGTTTGTTTTGAGATGAAGTCTCACTCTTTTTGCCCAGGCTGGAGTGCAATGGTGCGATCTCGGCTCACTGCAACCTCCGCCTCCCAAGTTGAAGTGATTCTCCTGCTTAAGCCTCCCCAGTAGCTGGGATTACAGGTGCCTGCCACCACGCCCGGCTAATTTTTTTGTAGTTTTAGTAGAGACAGGGTTTCACCATGTTGGCCAGGCTGGTCTTGAACTCCTGACCTCAGGTGATCCGCTCACCTTGGCCTCCCAAAGTGCTGGGATTACAGGTGTGAGCCACCACACCCAGCCAATTTTATTTAATTTTAATTAATTTAAACTTAAATAGCTACATGTCGCTAGTGGCTACTCTATTGGGCAGCACAGAATTTCTTTCCTCTTTTAGATTTAGTATGGACATGTCCCTGGAAAAGTTGACTTTAATTTCTGTGAATTCATTTAACATATTTTATAAACATTTATTGAGCACCTAGCGAGTTTGTGTGCTTGGTGTCAGAAATATGTTTCCTTTGGATTTCCTGGGGCAGCTTTTTGGTGAAGGTGTGGAGACATCACATATCTCATCCCACACACCTGTGTGAACAAGCCTTGGTAACAGGGACCCTGCTGGTTCAACAGGAGCTGTCTCTCTTTCACCCCGATCTCCAGGGCCCACCATGCCAGGGCCATCATCTGCTGGGCTGAAGGGGTGAGTGGCGGCTCTTTTCACTCAGCTGTGAGCTCTGGCAGGCTCAGGGATGCATCTGCTAGGAGGAAGGGGCACCTAGGTGAAGTTCTCTCAAAGACATTGTATGGCTAATGTGGCCCAGTCACAGAGATTCTTTATCTCAGTTTACGCCACTTAGTTGCTCCTGACACTTTCCTCAACAAATTTTCTGTGGAAAAAGCAAACACATCTTCACAGCTACCCAATAACTACTTTTTCTTTTTCCTTTTTTTCAAGCTTTATTGAGGTACAGTTGACAAATAAAAATTGTTTATATTCAAGGTGTACAACGTGATGATTTGATGTATGTATACATTGTGGAATGATTACCACAATCAAGCTAAGTTATCCATTACCTCACATAGTTACCTATTTTTGTGGTGAGAGCACAGAAGCTTACTCTCTTAGGAAATTTTAAGTGTACAATACTTACTATTAATTCTAGTCACTATGCCGTGCTTTAGGTCTTCAGAACATATTCATTTTGTCACTGCAAGTTTGTACCCTTTAATCAATATCTTCCCATGTTCCCTACCTCTTGACCCCTGGTAGCTACCCTTCTACTCTGTTTATGTGAGATCATGCAGTATTTGTCCCTCTGTGTCAGGCTTATTTCACTTAGCATAATATCCTCCAGGTTCATCCGTGTTGCTGAAAATGGCAAGATTTCCTTATTTTTTAAGGCTTAATAGTACTCCACTGTGTATATATACCACATTATCTATTTATTGGTCAACAGATACTCTAGTTATTTCCATATCTTGGCTATTATGAATAATGCTGCAATGAACATGGGAGTGTAAAATAACTCTTTGAGATAGTGATTTTATTTTGTTTGGATATATACCCAGGATGAGATTGCTGTGTTGTATAGGAGTTCTATTTTTCATCTTTTGAAGAACCTCCATATTCTTTTCCATAATGCCTATACTAATTTACCATTCCACCAGCAATGTATAAGGATTCCCTTTTCTCCATACCCTCACCAACACTTGTTATCTTTTGACTTTTTGCTAGTAGCTGTCCTAACAGATGTGAGATGATAGCTCATTGTAGCTTTCATTTGCATTTTTCTGACGATGTTGACTACCTTTTCATATACCTGTTGGCCATTTGTATGTCTTCCTTGGAAAAGTGTCTATTCAAGTCCTTTGCCTATTTTTTTTTTAATGAAAAGGCAACTCACAGAATGGGAGAAAATGTTTGCAAACCATATTATCCAATAAGGGATTAAGTTCCAAAATATACAAGGAACTCATACAAGTCAGTAGGAATAATTAAATAATAACCCAATTTAAAAATAGGCAAAAGATCTACTTTTTTTTCCTGTTTATTTTTCAAAGGTATCCTACCTCCTGGAAGGGGGCAGCATGGCCCATGAAGACTTCTGTGGACACACTGGTAAAATGAACCCAGGAGATTTGCAGGTATGGCCAAGGACAAGGAATTGCTGGTGGTTTAGTAGTTTTTGGGTGTTCATGCTTGATCCTGCCCACTTCCAGTACATTCACCCTTTCCACACTCTATTATATTCTTGACTTCTCCCTTTCTACAGATTCTTTTACTCAGCCTGGAAACCACACAGGTCTCTTACATTCTTCTTTCACACTTTCCTTGACCCCTCAATCACTTTTTAACTCCCACCTAGTCTTTTTCTTACACTTCTCAAAAGAGTAATCAGGAATGATATCCCAACTTCCTTATCTTTCATTCGTTTTGTACTTACTGAAATCAGATTTGGCCTCTCAGTAGCCCCTTCCAAATCTTTACTGACGCTATTCAGGTAATGGTCACTTGTGATGTCCCAATTGCCAAATTCAGTGATTGTTTCAGTCCTCATCTTTCTAAACCTCTCTGCTGCATTTGAGACAATTTATTATTTATCTTCCAACTCATTTGCACGGTTAGGTGTTATCACTTAAGACAATGACCTCGAGCCCTCCATCATCCTAGTCTTGTCTGAGATATGTTACAATTAAAATCCCCCAAACTACTTGGGTCATATTTGCCAGTTTTGTAAGTCGAAACTCTGTACCAGGTACTTTCTCGGATTTTATATATATATGTTTTGAGGAATGATAAATTCACATATTTGAATCATAATATTTCAATGAAAGTGAAATTTAAAGACAAAAAAACAAAAGAAAAAAGTCATGGCGAAAAGTCAATAGTAACCTCTCACTGGAGCAGAACATGAAATGAAGACTGCTTGCAAAGGTAGATATGATGACTGGAAATGTCCTGATCGTAGAAGTGGTAACTTCTGCCATCTGCACCATGGAGCTGCCTAGCAGCCGTATGTGTGAGACAATGGTCAACACTTCTTCTACAACTATAACTTCACATTGATTAGGATGATGATTGCATAGTGTCTTTCAGTTTATTCAGAGTTTTCGCATGCATGATCTCTTTGTGATAAGTATTATTATTATTATCATTTTGAGACAGGGCCTCACTCTCTTGCTCAGGCTGTAGTGCAATGGTGCATTCATGGTTCACTGCAGCCTCGACCTCCCCAGCTCAAGCGATCCTTCCACCTTAGCGTCCCTAGTAGGTGGGACCACAGGTGCACAACACCACACCTAGCTAATTTTATTTTTTTGTAGAGATGGGGTCTCGTTATGTTGTCCAGGCTGGTCTCAAACTCCTAGGCTCAAGCAATCCACCCGCCTTGGCCTCCCAAAGTGCTTGGGTTACAAGCATGAGTCACTGTGCCCAGCAAAAAGAAGCATAATATTATTCTCATCTCATTTTTAAAAATGAGGAAATGGGGATTTAAAGATGTTTTTAAAAACAGATGCCCATGGCCTCAGAGCTAGTAAATGATGAGGATGGAAAGAGAACCCCATTCTCCCCTTCCAGATCCAATATATAGGCCATTTTAGGTAAGGTATTGCCAAACTAGCTCATATCTAAAAAGGATAACCAAGGTATTGAAAATATGAAGAAATGAACTTTTAAGGGAAAAGGAAAATGCTTAAAAATGGGAGGATGTCTTTGAGGGACACTAATAACTATCATTAGACAGAAGAAATGCAGCATAAGAGGGTGTTTAGGTATACCTTATACTGCATTAGAGCAGGGTCAACAAATTTTTTCTATAAAGGGCAAATGGGCTTTGGGGGCCATATGGCCTCTGTTGCCACTACCAGACTCTGTCATTGAAGCATGAAAGCAGACATAGACAGTATGTCAATGAATGGGCATGGCCGTGTGCCAATAAACCTTTACAAAAACACGTGGCAGGTTAGATTGGGCCCCCAGGCTGTAGTTTGCCAACTCCTACATTAGAAGGTTTAACAAGCCTTTTCAAATGGGAGTAGAGGGAAATCTATACTTCATGGAAGAAAAAAATCTTTAAAGTATGCACTGGCCTCCTTTCAGATCCTTCAACTAATAATGCTCATTCCTGTCTCAGATTCTTTTTCACATGCTGTTGTCTCTCTGTGGAATCCTCTTCCTCTTCCCCTTCCCCTGGCTAATTCTTACTCCTTGTTTGGATCTCAGCCTGAAGATTGCACCCTCAGATAAGCTGCTTTGAACTGAGCAGGACACTTCATGTGCTCACAGAACCCTGTCATTCTTCGAAGCGCAAGCACAATTATAATGGCAATAGTGATGCATGACATTGTTTGTTTAAGGATTTTTCCCCCGATGAGGGCTGTGTGGAAGATGCTGTTGATGGCCTGCCTCATAGCCCCTTGGCCCAACTGTGAGTTCAGGTGCTGATGGTCCCCGTATGTGTACAGTACCATCTCAAGTGCTGCTACTCTGTCTGAGGGCTTTCTCCAGCCCTCACTGACCATATGTGGGCAGACCATATGTGTCAGTGATTTAACACTCCCATGGGAACTCTTGGTCAGTGAAGGATGGGAATTAGAGTCTAAATACCCTAGCTTCCCCTCTTCTCCATGCAACAATTTGAAAGTACATATATGGTTCCCAGTGGGATTGAATTCCAGATGTCCACAGATGTAACCTTCTCATTAACAACTCTTTTTGGCTTTCTCCCTTGCCTCACTCTTCCCTACTCTCTCACTTGTGCTTTCTGCATCACTTTCCAAATAAACAACCTGCACATGTCTTTGTCTCAGGAACTTCTGTGGGAGAACTCAAACTAAGACAGGTAGGAAATGCATCTATGATGTTCATACCTTCATCTCCAGATTCCAAGATTTAGTCTTTGGGGCTGGTCCCTAATCTGCTCTTAATAAAGACATGAACAAACACTTGAAGAATCTGCACAACAGCAGAGGCAATAATTGTTTCTCCAAGTAGCGAGGGTTCCATTACTGGAACTGAGCAAGTACAGACACACGTTAACCATCCACAGTGTAGTGGATACTGGGGACCTCCAAATGTGTTTTTAGGCCCACATATTTATCCTCCAATGTCTGGGAACACGGGCTGCTGATGGCTCACAGCTGCTTCCCTCCCTAGGAACTGCCCTCTGCAGCAGGGAATTGCCTCGCCCAAAGTTGTGCTTTCTACTTGGGGATGGCCCACAGTCAATGGTTTGCTGATGTGGGGATATAAAAACTTGGCCACACTGTATCAAGTCGGGACAATTCTGAGGGTTCATCTCAACTCCAGAGCTCCCTGTTGGATTGGCTAAAGCCTCTGTAGTAACTGCATTGCTGGGCGGCTTCTCCCCCTGCCCAATCCTGCTTTTTTCACTTCTTAAGTTGTATCTCCTGAGAACACAGCCCAGTATACTATCTTCCTGCAACTCCCCATCTTAGAGCTTAATCTAAGACTCAGGGATGTCAAAGAGAGGATTCTTCCATTTGTGGGAATTCCAGTTCTGATGTGTTGATTTCAAGTGAGGAAGCACAGGAAGCATTTGCAAAACTGGAAAGGGCCCCAGCAATTGTCACTGATGTTTATTATTCCTCTCGATGCCCAGGGGCTCTGATAGCAGCACTGGTAAGATGCCTCGCTTAGTGATGGTGCTGTAATTGTTCCACCTACAGACTTATTAGGAGCTTGGTTACGTTTCCCTCTTGTTGGTTTGGTGTTTGCAGTGGATGACTGCGGGCCGGGGCATTCTGCACGCCGAGATGCCTTGCTCAGAGGAGCCAGCCCATGGCCTACAACTGTGGGTTAATTTGAGGAGCTCAGAGAAGATGGTGGAGCCTCAGTACCAGGAACTGAAAAGTGAAGAAATCCCTAAACCCAGTAAGGATGGTGTGACAGTTGCTGTCATTTCTGGAGAAGCCCTGGGAATAAAGGTAAGTCAGGCTATTGTGTCTATTTAACCTGAGGCATGCAGTGACATAAGGCTGGCCCCTTCTGGGTTGTTAGCTCTCACTAGGTTTACCAAAATTCATGTCCCATGGGATGGACTTGATTCATAGTTGTCAGAATAAGTGCAACCTATGAAAACTCAGAAATTTTTGCTGCATACAAACCCATAGAGTTAGGAAAATTACAAGAAAGCAAGCTCATATAAAGTTTGGTCAAGGAGCAATTTTCAAAGTATGTCTTAATATGTGTGCTGATTTAGCCTAATTCCTTTCACTTATAGTGCAATTTTATGCTTCAAATTATAGCTCCTTAGTACAGCAGGATTGCTACCTTTAAGAAACAAACAACCAAAAATCAAGACTAAACTCCACTTCACAAAGATTTATGTAAATTACTTATGCCCAACTTAGCAATGTAAGGAAAGCACACTACTACATTGCAGAAAGTTTATTTTTAAATTTTAACTTGACAATTTGTCTAACCCATACATGGCATGCCCTGTACATTCTTTTCAACTGGGACTTTATACTATTTGGGTTTATAGTCTCACCTTTTTGATTAAATAAATCAATTTAGGCTAAAGATTACGGACATATTTGTGGGAGGAAAGTGGTGCGGCAAATGCCATGTTAATTGCACACCAGAACTGCTCCTGAAGAGAATAAGATTCCTTACACCAACAAATTTGAGGTAGTGTGTTTTCTTAGGTGGGGTTTCCCAGAAGCAGACCTTGAGATGAAGATTCCCATCCAAGTGATTTTTAAGTAAGTGTTCCTAGGAGAACAGTAAAAGGAATCAGGACAAATTAGGGGAGGAAGTGAAGCAAGGCTGCCATCTCAGGCAAAGTCCTAAAGAGGGTGGCTTTACCTTGATCCTGCAAGGGACTTTGAAGGATCAACATGCCTCAGAGATGTCCGAGCCCATCCCTGGCAAGGGAGCCGGGCTTTCATGCTCCCTTACCCAATGGTCATTGGTTATGGCCATCAACTTTGAGGTGGAGGCACAGAAATGGTTAAAAGGGATCTGAGGGTATCTGGGAGAAGCCTTGACATCGGGTACTACATATGGAACCTGGCATTGAGTGCATGAAGATAATGGGAGTTACTCTGCCATTCTCCCAGTGCACAACCAGCACTTAAAACTATCTAAGGCCGGGCGCTGTGGCTCACGCTTGTAATCCCAGCACTTTGGGAGGCCGAGGCGGGCGGATCACGAGGTCAGGAGATCAAGACCACAGTGAAACCCCGTCTCTACTAAAAATACAAAAAATTAGCCAGGCGTGGTGGCGGGCGCCTGTAGTCCCAGCTACTCGGAGGCTGAGGCAGGAGAATGGCGTGAACCCGGGAGGCGGAGCTTGCAGTGAGCCGAGATTGCGCCACTGCACTCCAGCCTGGGCGACAGAGCAAGACTCCGTCTCAAAAAAAAAAAAAAAAAAAAAAAAAAAAAAAAAAAAAAAAACTATCTAAAACTAACTTCTGCAAATTTTAATTTTTTGATGTGTACCATCAGAGATAATGGCTTGGCAGTGGCTACTAACCAACCACTCAGTGGGATGCATAGGATGGTTAACAGATTGGTCATGGTTATTGGTTGGGACTTACCAGTTGTTGTATTTCCTGAACTATAACCAAAGTTTTACTGTTTTTATTTTTGTTTTTTTTTTTTTTACCTGTACCCTGCCTAGGTATATGGATTATTTTGTTTTGTGTTTCTAGTGCCAACAAAAGTAATTGAACAACAACAAAAAAAATCAAAGTTCACAAAGTTAAGCATACCTGACTGCTGTCCACACCCCTGGCAGACCTATTGCTTACTTTGCCATTGGAAAAGATGCTTTGTTGTGTTTCTGTGACTCGTTTCTGTTTTGCCAAGCATTGGTCAGTGAGTGCCCTTTTCAGCTGTTTGTGAGGAGTTTCCTTCCCTTGAGCTCTGCAGAAGAGGATTAAGATCCTGTGAGGACTTCTTGGTGTAGCAGCAAAAGATATTGTTCGGTATAGTATCAGGCAGAGCCGTCTAAAGGGAGCTGAATTAATACAGATATGAAGCTGCTCACTCCATCTCACATGGTATTTTCCTTCCCTGTTTCCAGGACTCTGAGGTTTTAGGGACACGCCTTTAGGGGATACTGAGATGGATAGGAGAGGGCAAGAAGCCCCCCCTCTGCTTCAACCAAAGCACAAGACTTTGCCCGATTTCATATATTGTAATTGTCCATAAGATTTGATTTAGAAAAAGAGTTGAACTGTTGGCAGTTCAAAAGAGAAATCAGACCAGTGATTTAGTAGATTAGCAAAGCCAGTGATATCACGAATCCTTAGAGTTTACAACTACTTCTCATTTATAGAAATCGTAAGGCAATTTAAAGTTGGAGCCAGTAAAGCACTTTCAAGCAGCAGACCATGTGGTCTTGTAGTCACAGCCAAGGATAAGAGACCAGAGGTAATGTTTTAACTTTGTAAAATAATGTCTTAGTATTGCCAGCTTCTATTATTTATTTTTGTTGAATAAAATCTCTGAAGTGAATTATATTCTCCTAAGTAAATGATCAGTATTTCTTATGAGTGAATTTTAATAATAATGCCTCTTGGAACCATGGGCAGCATTAATTTAGATTTCAAGAGGCAGCGTGGTGCAGTGGTTACCTCCATGGACTCTGGAGATAGAATGCCTGGGTTAGAATCCTTACCATGAAATAGCTGTGTGGCCTTGGGCAAGCCAGTTACCTTCTCTGGACCTCAGTGTCTCATCTATTAAATAGGATTGTTTATAAAGATTAAGTGACTTTTTATATATTAAACTCTCAGAATAGTGCCAGACACATTGTAAGCATCACATAAGTGGCAGTTATTATTTTGATTAATTTATGGTAACTTGAACAGGAGCTGGGCTGAGATTTATGTCTGCCATCTAAGCTAAAGGGATTTGCTGTGATTTGGGAAGGGTATTTAACCTGCCCTCAAGAAAGGACACCAGTAAGAGTCATTTTAAAGATAGGGAGCAACTGGCCATTTCTTTGTGGGTCTCGTAAGAAACATAGTTTTGCACATCTGAAGCCTTAATATCTGATTAACAAGGAATGACTGGGACTTAAAAGGTCTAGACCTACCATAAAAAGAAACTGAAGATTGTTTCGCATCAGGAAGATAATTTTAAGTTAAATTACAAGGTGAGGCTGAGAATATATATTTCAAGAGATTAATGTATTTATAACCAATACAGAGTCAACAACAAATTCTATCTCTGCAACTAAAATATCTAGAAAATGGAATTAGCAATAATTCCAGCACTTCTTCAACTTTAATATTCATGTGAATTACCTGAGGGTCTTGATAAAATGCAGCCTCTGATTCAGCACATCTGAGGTGGGGTCTAAGCGTCTACAGTTCTAACAGGCTCCCAGGTGATGCCAATACTGTGGTCTGGGGACCACTCTTTGGAACGTGCATAATGGGCATGGGATCCAAGACACAGGAGTTTACCCATCTTGAGAAATCATTTGATTAAGCTCCTATAGAAGATGTCAAATGATCTAGTACTGTGAATTTTGGCAAATCTTATTTAGCTTTTCTGGACTTCAGTCCTGACATCCACAAAAAAGGTGAGGGGGGTTTTGAATAAGATACTGTCGCTTTTATGAGCAACAAAACTGTCTTTTTGCTACTACCAAGGGTAGCTGTATGCCTGTTTCCCAGGTTGTATGTGTCTGAGAATTTATTCAACCCTTGGAAAGCCAAGGCAGAACAAGATTCTGCCAGGACAACACGGTCTAAAGTGAAGGCTGAACAGGGAGAAAAGGCTAAAATGGGATAGTTTGAGTAGTTCCTGTCACTTTTGGAAGGTCAAAGTCACATGTTTATTTCATGAAAGTATGAAATTCTCCAAACCCCATTCCATCCTTATCAGACAACCAATCAGCAATATTTATTGCCAGCTCTCTTTGGAACACAATTCTTTTTCCAAAAACACGCCTCTACTTGCCGCCTGCTGCTCTAAATTCTGTTGTCAGAAGCAAACCTTGAGGAGGCCTCAGCCCCACTGGGGTTAGAGAAAGGCAATCTGGAGCCAGATGGCCTTGGTTCAAGGCCAGCTCACCACTGACTCACTCTGAAGAAGTCACTTAAGATTGCTGTGCCTCAGTGTTCTCATCTGTAAAATGGAGAAGATTATAATGACCCAGCTCAGAGGGTTGCTGGGAGGATTAGGTTGGCTATTGTAAAGTACTTAGAACTGGTGTAGAGTAAGCCCTCTACAAGTGGTTGCTCCTTTCACTTCCATACAAAATCTTTGGACAGTTTTCATGTGGCCTACAAATGTAACCAAAAGAATCTTTCTTCTGATGGACAGTCTGTATATTCATGTGTTGGATGATAACCAAACTTTAAAAAATTTAATTTTCAAAAATGCCTGCTAAACATCTCATGTAATTCACTCAGATCATACCACTGTGCACTTAGCACCGGAAACAATGCCTGAGACATAACAGATGATCAATAAATATTTTCAAATGAGTAAATGAAATCATTAAAATATACATGGATGCTGGAATAAGAGAAATGAAGGTAAAGTAGTAAGAAGATAGACAATATAGGGATTAAGAATGAGTGAAATAAGCTTAAAATGAGCTTACTAAAAAGTTAAGAGAACAATAAAATTAGCTAAATTATATGTTAAAATAAAATAAACTATTTAAGGGATTAGGAAGTAAGGAAATAAAAACCAGATTGATCTTTTTTTTTTTCTTTAAATGTGGACTCTTTTGCAGGACCCAAATTGTTCTTGCAGGTTTCTTGAAGCAGTGACAATAATGGTGAAAAAAGGTTCAGAGGCTTGTGGTTCCCCTTGGGAGTCCACAGGCAGGTGTCTTCTTATCTGCTTTAGCTTCTTCCATGTGGCTTTTCAGGGCATGGCTTGAGCTCCAGAATAATGGATATACTTACCAGCTTTCTAGGCATTTCTTGTGGGTATCTCCCCTCCCTTGCCGGTTTAGCTCTACAAGCATTGGAAGACCCCATGTCCCTCGGGCAATTATTTCCTAGTCAACAAGCAACCTGCCCGCTAATCGGCCTGTGTTGGTTGTGGGTTGACAAGTAATTTATAATCAAGCCTGTAATAATCCCCTGTGACTTGGAGAGCTGATGGAGTCTCCTGGCCACAGCAAGCCACTGGTGCACACACACGGTTTTTCCTGTACTAGGACTAGAGAGAAATAGCTGCCCACATTTTCCAGGTTTTGCTTTCATCCAAGAGACTTTTAGGGGCTGGATGTTATTTGAAACACTTTATCACCAAAATGCAATTTTGTCAGTATTCCTTCTACCTTAACTTGATTAAAAATATATTTTATGTGGCTTTTAGGGGAATACTTTTATAGCACATGCAAACGGCAGTGGGTTTTGGGCAATCAGAATACTGGAAGGTAAACTTAAAACATTTTTGCATCTTAGTAAACTCAGAACATTTTCAGGGGAAATTTGACTTCTTTGATTATATTGGGCACATTTAAGGAGGTCCTCCCTCGCCTGCCTTCCTGCATTTGCTTCCGTCCACTGTGTGATGTGGACAGAGCTGGGCTCTTTCCACAGGAGGCTGCTCTTTTCTTCTCAAGCTCAGGAGAACAATATTTTGAAGTAGTATTAAAAAAAAAACTGTTAAATCATGGAAACAGGTAACATATATACACACACTTTTTTTGACTTTGAAATATTCCAGCAAGTTCATGGATCTAGCTAAAAAAAAGAAAAATAACAGATACTCTCCTAATGACAGAGCGTGTGAGAGGGGCACTGGGTTTCTGACATAGGGAGCTTGAGTAAACAGGCTCCAGCTGTCCCAGAGAGCAAGCAAAGGAAAAACAACACTTGCTTGGGAAGGAATTCTCCCTTCCAAAGACCTCTCTTTTAATTTATTGTATTTATAAATCAGAGCGCTCTGTGATAGATTTAAAAACTGGATATTTAACAAATGTTCCCTTTGGGCTGAGGGTAGCAGGGATAAGGATGGACCTGAAACTTCCCTTGGTATGTCTTTTAATTTTTACTTTTGAAAGATAGAAATGCTTACATATTTAAAATATCAAGTTAAACCAGAAAAGAAAAAAGAAACAAGTCTTAAAATCAAAAACAAATAGAAACAAGTGAAGAATCTAAAATTGGTGTAAAGATATTGGCAACATAACCACACAGAGAAAACATTTATTTGAAGGGCTTTTAAACATGATTTCCTGGCTGTACGTTTTAGTGGGACATATTCTAAAGACAAAAAGAACAGCAAAAAATATTTTAAACTTTACTCCATAGTTTTTGTTGTTAGTGTTGGTTTTATAATTTCATAACAAGTTAATGTGTATTATGAAATAAAACAAATTAGTAAATTTGTTAATGTTTATAGAAATCAAGATTTTCAGTATAAGAAAAATGGATACCAATATAAAAGAGCTAAGAAAAATACTGTAATATTCAATGTTAAATTCAACATTAAATAGACATTTTAAAACAGTGGATGGCCATTATTTCTTTGAGGCAGCTTCTGGAAACAATATGATTTTATCATTTTAGGAGTCCAAGATTTTTGATGATGCAATTTATATTTCTTTCTGATAACAACTCCATTCTCCACTGATTATTTCCATTGATATTTTTATGGTTCATGTTTAATTCAATGCTATGAGAAGTGCTTTAAAAAGTTCCACCTAAGAAATTCACAATCACCCTAATGAATTCTGGTGAAATTCCCCCTTTTAAGATATCCTATAACTGTATTTTAATGGATAGATAGGGGGAGAAAGTAAAGGAAATATCCGCATGAATCAGAGAGCTTCCTGGTCTCTTTTTGACACGGGGCAAGGGAGGAAGCAGAACATTTTGGGGAGAAAGAATTCTGCAAAATACTGTAGAAAAAAGGAGTTGAGGACTTCCCCATCTTCATCTCCTTGCTTCTATGCACCAAGGTCCAACCCAGGTGCCCTCTCTTTGGTGCAGCCTTCTCAGCTGTCCTGGTCAACAAGCATCTCAACTTCTGCCCAGATCCACGCAGCCATTCTGTCTTCATAACTCATGAGAATTTGGGGCTGATGGTGTTTAATTTACATGTCCCATTTCCCCTTAATTCTTATTAGGCACCTGCTGTGTGTACATCATGCAGTTCCCTGGAGATACAATGTGAATAAGATACAACCACTGTCCTCAAAAATGCTCACAGTCTAGCTTGGGAGAGAAACCGGCAAACAGCCAAAGTGTAATGTGCCACAGGAAACATGAAAACAGCAGTATGTGAAAATCTCATGATACTCCAGAATAGGGAGAATCAATCCTGCTTGTGTGGATGGAGCAAGGGAAAGAAAGATTGGGCAGGGATCACGTCTTGTAATGGCTTGTATAAAGACTTGGATAGTAAGAGTGCAGTAACTAGGCATCCTGATGCAGGCTGCATAGGCAATCAGATACTTGTGGAGTTGTGGCAGGGCAAGAGGAAGGAAATGATGCAAAATATGGGGATGGAGAAAAACCCAAGTTTGTCTACTTCTGGATTTTGCCTAAGGCCATCGTTTGTTGTATGCATATTCTTGCATCCTTCTCTCACAAGGTTTTAAATAGTAGGGCATGAGGTTAAGGTGCAGTGGCCTCCCCAGCATGCTATATGCAGTCCATCTCATCTCAGGTTTCATGAAGCAGTTCATTTTATGGGACGTGCCTGCTACAGGCCATGTAGCCTGAGCAGATGATCAGCAACATTCCACAGACAAGTGCAAAACTTGGCTTGGATTCACTGTTGAGAATAGGCACAATTAGGTCTGTTAGTCTTGTTTAGTAAATAGGAAGACACCAAAGAAATGTACCCAGCAACTTCAAAGAACTTGTCTTGTGGTAGGCAGCCATAGTTGGCACTTCATTTGCAGTTAGGAATGTGCAAATAAACAGTGGTCAGGATCTGCTCAAATCAGCTGGACAAAAGCTTGCTCTTGCCCAGGGCAGCCCACTCACCCCAGAAATACCATTCTTCGTGTGCACAAAGGATGCCATATGTTCTTATTCATTCAAGATGTCCCTGCTGACCTAATCCCTAAGAAGTACATTCCAGTCGTGGCGACAAGCCCTCTCCTTCCAGTGAATGAAGAATGGATAGGTGCACTTTTAAACCAGAAGTAACACCCTGTGCCATTCATACTTTGTTGGCCCTAGTGATCAGGATTGTAACTTAGCAGGAAAATTTAGACTAAGAGCATAATAAAAGCTATTAAAAAAACCCAAGGTGTCAACTTCAATAAAGGTTAGTGGTCACTTTAGCATAGTATTGTAATCACTTCTATGGCCATCAAGACTTGTCCTTTTAGGATATAGTATGTCTTTTCCCAGGAACACATTACATATTTTTTCTAACCACAGAAAAAAATGCAGGACAGCTTCAGAGAGCTGTCTTGAGACTCTCGCATGTTGCATTAAAAGCTGAGCTCTTACGGATATAAATGAAGTATTTTAAAAACTGATATCAGCAGCTGGGCATGGTGGCTCATGCCTGTAATCCCAGCACTTTGGGAGGCCGAGGCGGGTGGATCACGAGGTCAGGAGATCGAGACCATCCTGGCTAACACGGTGAAACCCCGTCTCTACTAAAAATACAAAAACAAAATTAGCCAGGCGTGGTGGTGGGCGCCTGTAGTCCCAGCTACTCGGGAAGCTGAGGCAGGAGAATGGCCTGAACCCGCGAGGTGGAGCTTGAAGTGAGCCGAGATCGTGCCACTGCACTCCAGCCTGGGCCCTGGGTGACAGAGTGAGACTCCATCTCAAAAAAAAAAAAATGATATCAGCATATATAAAGCTATGCTGTTGATAGCTGCAAACACAGTACTTTATTTTGACTAAAGCAGAAATCCTTGGGATCCTGTAGCTTTTGAATAATTTGATGAAACTCACACTCAAATGTGTTGAGCAAATTCAGGTTCAGATAAAATTCTGATTACTGGAAGCATTAGAAGTTTATAGTATGTAAATTATATCTCAATAAATCTGTTTTGAAAAGGAATTCTACTCCTGTGGACAGGTATAGGTACTCCAAGATAGCCAAGTATTTAGACATTTCAACTCAAATGAGTGCTAAATCATTGATAGTAACGATTAAAGGAATAGCATGTTCTGTCATAAAAATCACAGGGAATCATTTTTTCCCATCCGTTGCAGATCCAGGGGCTATTCAATATTCCTTTGGCTTAGTAAAATGAGATGAGTTCAGCAAACATTTACTGAGGGCCGGCTGCATGCAAGACCCTATAGAGGTATGAGGGGAAAAGGTGAAAAAATCAGGGGGCTGGATGGATGCAATTGAAGGGAAAGACATATCAACTGATAGCATGAGTATACTGTGGTGAGTCAGTACACTAGAAATCATGGCAGGCTAATGGGAAAGCAGAGGAGGAGGCTCAGTCCAATCTGGAGGTCCAAGAAAACAGGCTTAAGTCTAAAGGAGAAAACTGACCTGGCGAAGAAGGGTGGAATGTCTAGATCAAGCTTATTCAACTCGCGGCCCAGGACAACTTTGAATATGGCCCAACACAAATTTACAAACTTTCTTAAAACATTGTGAGATTTTTGTTTGTGATTTTTTTTCTTTTGGCTCATCAGCTATCATTAATGTTAGTGTATTTTATGTGTGGCCCAGGACAATTCTTCTAGTGTGGCCCAGGGAATCCATGTTGGCCACCCCTGGTCTAGATGGTGCAGAAGGGGACAGCATGAGTAGAGGTGTTTCTACACAGAGGTGTGAAACAGTGTTCAGTGGTATAAACCAATGCTTTAAGAAGGCCTTCAAAACACACGTTCATTTTATGAAGTATGAAAATTGGAGAAGTTCTTATTTTTCCTATGTAAAATTTGTCTGGTAATTTGTGTGTTTCTCTCTCTTAGTTTTTTAAAATTTTTCAAATTTATTCTCTTTTGTTTTTAGAAATATCTTGAATAGGCCTGGCGCGGTGGCTCACGCCTGTAATCCCAGCACTTTGGGAGGCCGAGGCGGGCGGATCACGAGGTCAGGAGATCGAGACCACGGTGAAACCCCGTCTCTACTAAAAACACAAAAAATTAGCCGGGCGTGGTGGCGGGTGCCTGTAGTCCCAGCTACTCGGGAGGCTGAGGCAGGAGAATGGCCTGAACCCGCGAGGTGGAGCTTGAAGTGAGCCGAGATCGTGCCACTGCACTCCAGCCTGGGCGACAGAGCGAGACTCCGTCTCAAAAAAAAAAAAAGAAAAGAAATATCTTGAATATACTGATGACATTGCACCTGGGCTAGTTGCTCATCTGTATTCTTTACCTTTTACCTCCCTCCCCAGCCAACAAAACTCAAACACAATGCTCTCAGGATGCCATCTAATGGAGTCTTTTGTATTGAGAATATGGCTGTTACATTTGGAATACAATACGGACTGATTAAGATCTGGCTCCTCCAGGTTTGTTGAGAAATAAAACAATGACAATTTACCTCTTTTTCATAAAACCTTAAAGCCCCCTTGCTCTCTTTATTTTCTTTTTTATTATTATACTTTAAGTTCTGGGGTACATGTGCACAACGTGCAGGTTTGTTACATAAGCATACATGTGCCATGTTGGTTTGCTGCACCCATCAACTCGTCATTTACATTGGGTATTTCTCCTAATGCTATCCCTCCCCCAGACCCCCACCCCTCTACCGGCCCGGTGTGTGATGTTCCCCGCCCTGTGTCCAAGTGTTCTCATTGTTCAAGATGATCGTTTTTAACATTATGGAAGGAAACCATGATGGTCATAATTTTTCTACCCTAGATCAACTATAAATAGCAATTAGAGAAATTTAAATGCCTCTTTTTTAAAGGAAGCCATTTTGATGTCCAGAACAAGGCTCTCCTGTCCCACTGCCTTCAGTCACCTGCCTCTGATTAATTTTCTTCACATCTCTGGGCTCTAAGAACAATACTGGCTTCCCCACCCAACCTCCCACCCCCACGTGTTATTCTCTAGTTACAAAGAAGCGATACACAGGACAGAGGGAGAGCTGGGCAGTGAAAAGGAGGAGGAAAACCCGACACTGTTTCTGCACCATCTTGGTTCCTTTAACATTGATTTTTGGGCCTTTCCACCCTGTCTCCACCAAACAGATTTCTTGTAAACTGCTCCCTGCCTCTGTTTCATTAGGTTTTCTACCAATTGAGTCCCCCAGCCAGATTCTTTTCCTCAGCAGCCTCCACTCCTGGCTGTGGCAGCTGTGCTTGTCAGGAGTCAGTACCCACCTATGTTTTTGTCTGCCTTGGGAGACTTTGAGTGTCTCTAAGTAACTACCAAGACTTGCCTGGTGGATTTTCCCAGCATCAGATATGGATTTGAGGCCATCTGTTACATGTCAGTCCAAAAGAAGTTTTGAGCAAGAGTTCTGGTGACTGTCATTAAGTGTTTTCGTAGGTTTTAACTGACAAAGTCTGTCAGCCAAACAAAAGCAGACCAGTTTATTGAAGAGGGCCTAGAATTCAGTGGAAGTCAAATGTAGGGAGTTGAGGTTGAGAAGACCAAAAGATAACACAGGCATACACCAGAGATATTGTCGGTTCAGTTCCAGATCACTGTAATAAAGGGAATATTGCAATAAAGTGAATCACACATCTTTTTTTGCTTCCTAGTGTATATATAAGTTATGTTTACACTACTTTGTAGTCTATTAAGTGTGCAATAGCATTATATCTAAAAAAGTACATACCTTAATTTAAAAATACTTTTGTGGAAAAATGCTAATGATCATCTGAACCTCCAGCGCGTCCTAATGTTTCTGCTGATGGAGAATCTTGTCTCAGTGTTGATGGGTGCTGACTGATTAAGAGTGGTGGTTGCTGAAGGTTGAGGTGGCTGTGTCAATTTCTTAAAATCGGACAACAATGTTGTTTGCTGCATTGATTGACTCTTTCTTTCACAAAATATTTCTCTGTAGCATGTAATGCTGTTTGATTATATTTTACCCACAGTAGAACTTCTTTCAAAATTGGAGTCAATACTCTCCAACCCTGCCACTGTTTTATCAGCTGAGTTTATGTGATATTTTAAAACTTTTATTGTCATTTCCACAATGTTCACAGCATCTTCACTAGGAGATTCCCTCTCAAGAAACTGCTTTCTTTGCTCTTTGATAAAAATTATCTCCTCATCTGCTGAAGTTTTGTCATGAGCTTGTAGCAATTGAGTCACATCTTCAGGCTCCAGTTCTAATTCTAGCTCTCTTGCTATTCCCACCATATTTGCAGTGACTTCCTCCGCTAAAGTCTTGAACCCCTTTAAAGTCACCCATTAGTGTTGGAATCAACTTCTACCAAACTCCTATTAAAGTTGATATTTTGATCCCCTCCCATGAATCACAAATGTTCTTAATGGCATCTAGAGCAGCGAATCCTTTCCAGAAGGTTTTCAGCTTACTTTGCCCAGATCCATGAGAGGAATCACCATCTATGGCAGCTATAGCCTTATGAAATTTATAATTATAGTTATTATACTTGTAATTAATAAAATAATTAATTGATGATTAATATCAATTAAATTGTTGAATATTGTTAATAATATTATGATGAATTATAATAAGGAGTAATTTCGACTTTCAAGTCTGAAATAATAAGACTTGAAAGTCGAAATTACTCCTTGATTCATGGGCTGCTAAGTGGATATTGTGTTAGCAGGCACATTAATCTTGCACATCTCCATCAGAGCTCTTGGTTGACCAAATGCATTGTCAATGAGCCGTAGTATTTTTAAAGGAATATTTTTTTTTCTGAATAGTAGGGCTCAATAATAGACCTAAATATTCAGCAAACCATGCAGTACACAGAATAGCTTTCCTTCAGGTTTTGTTCTTCCATTTCTAGAACACAAGTAGTGTAGATTCAGCATAATTCTTAAGGGCCCTAGGATTTTTACAATGGTAAATGAACACTGGCTTCAACTTAAAGTCACCAGCTGCATTAACCCCTAACGAGAGAGAGTCAGCCTGTTTTTTGAAGCTTTGAAGACAAGCATCGACTTCTCTCTAGCTATGAAAGTCATAGATGGAATCTTTTTTCAATATAGGGCTATTTCATCTACATTGAAAATCTGTTGTTTAGTGTAGCCACCTTCATCAATGATCTTAGCTAGATCTTCTGGATAACTTACTGCAGCTTCTCCACCAGCACTTGCTACTTTACCTTCTACTTTTATGTTATGGAGATGTCTTCTTTCCTTGAACCTCAATAACCAACCTCTGCTAGCTTCCAACTTTTCTTCTGCAGTTTCCTCACCTCTCTCAGCCTTCACAGAAGTAAAAAGAGTTAAGGTCTTGCTCTGGATTGGACTTTGGCTTAAGGGAATGTTGTGGGTAGTTTGATCTTCCATCCAGACCACTCAAACTTTCTCCATATCAGCAATTTGGCTGTTTTGCTTTCTTATCATCTGTGTGTTCGCTGGAGTAGCACTTTTAATTTCCTTCAGAAACTTTTCCCTTGCATTCCCAACTTGGCTAACTGGCGCAAGAGGCCTAGCTCTTGGCCTATATCGGCTTTTGACATGCCTTCCTCACTAAGCTTAATCATTTCTAGCTTTTTATTTAAAGTGAGAGATATATGACTCTTTCTTTCTCCTGAACACATCGAGGCCATTGTGGGGTTGTTAACTGGTCTCATTTCAATATTGTGTCTCAGAACAGGGAGACCCAAGGAGAGGGAGAGAGATGGAGAACGGCCAGTTGGGGGGAGCAGTCAGAACACACATTTATCAATTAAGTTTGATGTGTCTTATGTCGGCACAGTTTGTGGTGCATCAAAACAATTTCAATAGTAACATCAAAGATCACAGATAATAGATATAGTGATAATGAAAAAGTTTGAAATATGGCAGGAATTACCAAAATGTGACACTGAGATGTGAGGTGAGCACATGCTGTTGGAAAAATGACACCAATAGGTTTGCTCAACATAGGGTTACCACAAACCTTCAATCTGTTAAAAAAAAAAAATACATATATTTACAAAGCACAATAAAGGAAGTGTGATAAAACAAGGTTTGCCTGTACATCTTTCTTTCCCTCCCAAGTTCAGAACGAATTGAGTGGGAGACTGAGGAGTTGGCCAGATAGGGATCCAAATATCATCTTTCTTACCAGTAAAATCTAGATAAAAGCACATGACTTATATCTGAGACCTGTTGGGCTTCTTAATACTTCCCCGGCTTCATTAACCACATCCAGGCAGAGGTGTACATACAGTCACAGGCATCTTCTTCAGAGGCAGGCTTACCTCTTGACAGAAGAAGAGAGAAAGAGAAAGAAAGAAAAAGAGCTCAGAAGGGCCTGAGCTGAGCATACTCAGTCCGTTGAATTACTCTTACCAGCTGGATCCCACCTCCTGCCTCCCCCTCACCCTCAGGGATTAGTGAGAAAGGCAGAGAGCAGCTGGCAGTATTGCCTCATGGGGATATTATGTCGGGGTCTGGAGGCTCCTTCGAACATTCCCTGATTATTTTTCTATTAACATATTAGAGTCGGACGCTTAGCCATGACTGCCCCCTCAAGGAAAGAGACGAGAAATTTATCAGTGTGGACCCCCTCACGTACAAACTAACTTCTGTTCTCTAGGATCAATTTTACCCCCAGAATGATCTGAAATGTATATGGAGAGTTTTTTGTTAAATTCACACCAAGGCATATCTGTCTTCTAGACTGCACATTCATTTTATCTAAATATTAAAATATCACAAATTTGAACATAAACCTCTCCCATCATCAAACTTGTAAGACAAAAGTAAAGTTCTGATCTAAAACCCCTTGCCCTTATAAATCACATTAAAATAAATTAGAATTAAAATTGCATTCTAAATAAGATGCCAAAGCATCTTTATCCAATTTTAACCCTGCTTTGCTTGGGTAGAATAAGGATTTTCTTTTTTCTTTATGAGCATCGTAGCCTGAGTTGCCTCCCCTGGACTGGATGTGGCTCCATTAGGTCTGCCAAACTTGAATCCATTCAACCTCAATTCTCATTCGTTTCACTTTAAAAATAGTCCCAAAATGTAATAAAAGACACATTTATCACAATACCGGTTTTGGTTCCATGAAATTTTATTGCACAAGCAAATCTGCAAGCCCTAGAGCAGTTATATCTGTAGAAAATTGATGTACTTGGTCAGTTCAGAGCATTAACATAGTTGGGAGAACAAAACCATGTATCCATACTGTCTCCACTCTCTGGGGGGAGACATTTCTCCTTTGTGTAAAGTTGTATGCTTGTGTTGGTGGTAACTCCAGGCACCAGATCTTAAGAAAATCCTGTACTCAACTATGGAAAGCTGATAAGAATATGAAGAAATGTTCCTCTCACCAATATGCAGAAAAATAGAAATTTGAATAATATGCTGCCGCTTGACACCCTTCAAATTAAGAAAAAATGCAAAGTTGGGTACTGTGAAGTGCTGGCAAGGATGGGAAGAAATGGAAACTTCATGTTTGGCAGGTGGGTGTAACTGTGTTCATTGTGGAGAGCAAGTTGACATTACTCAATGAAGCTAACACTGCATATAGGGTATGCCCCAGAAATTTCACTCCTAGTATTTATTCCATCAAAACTTCACCAAGCAGACATATGACAGTGGTCATCCCAGCATCGTGAGTAATAGAAAGGAGTCAGAGTTGATATAGGTGTTCACCACTGAGAGAATGAATAAGCGAAATATGGTGGTTACATATGATGGAATATGGTGTAGCCGCCAGAAGCAGTGGGCTATATTCACTTGTAGTTATTAGCTCTCAGGAAAAAATGAGGAATAAATCAGAAAAGAAAGCAGTTTGGCACACAATACTACTCATTTTTCAAGGACACCCATATATCTAAATAAATACACTGTGGGTAGATTGGAAGGCTGTCCATTACGTATGCTCAACTGAGAGGCAATGGGGAATGGTCTTGAGATGGGGGATCATGGGGGAAAATGACACAAAACAAGAGGGGTGCCCATGGGTGTATGATGACCCTGTGCCATGGAATATAGTGTACAGCCAATTCAATTCCATGAACCCAGGGCCAGAGAGAGAGAGAGAGAAATTTGTGTCTAACACCAGCTTTTAACTTGGTTGGTGTAGGTGACCTCCTGTGTGGCTGATTTAAGGGATTCTAAAAAGCCCAACATATGACAGAAAATCTCACTGTCATGTTATTAAAACTGTACCATTAGAGTCCATCCTTCAACAATATGAGGGATTGAAAGGAGCATAGGCTGTGGAGTCAAGCACACCTGGGTTCAAATCTCAGCTCTGTTGTTTAATATATCTGTGACCTTGGGAAAATTATTTTGAGCTTTTGTTTCCTCATCTGCCAAGTGGGGATGATAATACACGGTCCTTGAGGTTTTTGTATGGTATTTAACGTGCCTAGCAACATAGAGGGTACTTAATAAATATTTCTTTCCTTTTCCCTTATCCATCTTTTTTTCTCCCACATTCCCTTTTATCATTAGTCTTTACTGACAGCAAATCTCTAGACATTCTTGGGATGGGAAATGAAAATGGCCAACATCTTTTATGGGCTTATGAGGTGCTAAGTTCTAAGTCAGAGCTGTCTAATAAAAATATAATGGAAGCAACATGTAACTTCAAATTTCATAGTAAACATTTAAAAAGTAAAATAAAACAGGTAAGATCAATTTTAATAGCATATTTAATCCAATATATCCAAAATATTATTGCAACATGTAATCAATATCAAATTGTAATGAGATAGTTCACACTTTTTGTTACCAAGTCTTTGAAATCCAGTGTGTATTTTACACTTGCAGCACATCTGTGCGGACTGGCCGCATTTCACGTACCCAACAGCCACATGCAGTGAGTGGCAACTGTATTGAACAGTGAAGTTCTGAGTTCTTTATATGTGTCAGTTCTTTTAATTCTGATTTAACTTGGGTTCTCTGGAAAACAAAGCCCAAGGCAAGTATTATTTGCAATCCCAGGACAGTGGGATTGAAGGAGAAGGGAAGTGAGACAGATTCTTGGCCATGTAGGATGCCTGTTCAGAAAGCTGTACCTCAGAACTTTCTAAGGGAGCAAGAATTTGTCTGTTGCCCCACATCTTCCATTCCTCTTTGGTCAAAGTTTGCCCATGGGGAGCTAATTCCCTGCCCTTCTGGTTTGTGTCACCTGGCCCCTGCAGACAGCCTCTTAATAGGCCACATGTCCCATTCTATGGCTTGGACCTGTATCCAAGTGTGGGCATGAAGAGAGGATCCAGAACCTCAGTAGGTCAGTTAGGTCAAGCCCAGACGCTAGAGCTGCTGGAACTCCCATCACTGAGAGGACAATCAAGACGATGTCAGAACTTGTCAGTCAGCTAGGAGAGGCCAAGGCATCTGGCGATGTCAACAGTTGCAACAATGATGGCACCTACAGGTCTCCATAAGAGGCCAAGGGCTGAGGTGCTATAATGAGGCTGAGCGACTCTGAGGAGGCACGTAAAATGTGTGCAGTTGAATTCTCACAATGAGATAGGGAACTGAAACATAGTGAGATTAGCAACTTGCCTAGGGTTACACATATAGTAAGCGACAGAACTGGGATTCTAACTGGATGGTCTGGCTCCAGGGTCTGTGCTCTTAATCACATGCTCACGTAGGTCCTTCACCAGTTTGGCACAGCCCAATAGAAATCAGATTTTTTGTTGAGAGAAGGTTTTGTCTTGGAAACTTTTAAAGACTGAAAAGGCTTAAGAGGAGAGATACATGTTGAAGCGTTCAAAAGGAAAACCTTGGCCATCTGTCATTTTGCCAAGGATCTGACCACTCCCTATTTGCACAGGAATTCATGAATGATCCCTGACCTGAACTGGGGATATATACCGATCCCTTGCGTAGTGCTCCAGCCTTTCAGCAGATTTGGTCAATTCTTCAATTTTTCTGAGCTGGTGCTGAATAGCAGGGAACTACTTCTCTTGTTTGTGGATACACAGGAGACCATATTCAATACTTTTAGGACCTATTTGAATACTGTATTTAGATGGGTTGATATGGTAAATTTGGGGATTGGGGAGTTGATCAAGGAAGAGACAGTTTCATGAGAAGCAGTAACATGCAAACTTTATTTGGGCAGTGCTCAGACAAGGTTGCATAAGAGGGAAAGTTCCTCATAGCTGGAGATTTTCCAGAGGCAGTGGCACAAGGCCACCACTCAGAAAGGAAATAGGGCAAGATACCTGAAGGAGTAGGGGAAATCAGAGAGGAGGCTTACATGTCCAGGGGATATCACTCAACAGCAAGGTGAGGTTTCTCTGGATTAGAGAGTTCTGAAGGACATTAGCAGTTTGAGGTCTTATAGCTGGCCAGCAGATGTTGGTAGTAGTTTATCTTATTTCTGGCTAGCAGATGTTGGGAATAGTTTCACAGTGTATATGAAGTAGGTAGGCTCTAAATGGCTAAAATTTTGTTCATTTTGGAATATATTTAAAGCAATTTGATGTGTGAAAATTGGAGTTTGGCATCAGTGTGCTTTGGGCTAATGGTCCTATCCTAGTGTAAGGAAGTAACCAACATGGGGGCCATTTTCACCTAATATACAGGGGCTGTCTCTGGCCCATTTATATAATAGTTGTACAGAAAATTTTCAATTCATTCATTCAGCTCTTCCATTGCCATAATGGTGTATTAGGATATGAACAAAGTTCTTAGGGCAACACGAATCTAGAATTCCTGATAGAATGAGATGCTTTTCAAAGCCAACAACCACTTACTGTTCCATTTTCTTCTGGTACTTTCATTTGAATCAGAATGTCAGGCAGCATTGGAGCCCAAAAATAAGCTCTCCAGCTCCACCACTTTGTAAATGAGAAAGCTGAAACCCAACTAGGCAAAAAGTCTTTCCCAAGGTCACACAGCTCATTGTGAAAGAAGACCAGACCCAAACTCAGGTTTCCTGAATTTTTGCCCCATTTTATTTGAACATTTCCCCTGCCTTATCACACCATTCAGCCCTGATGCATAAGTTTGCTGAGTGTATCTCTCTCCAGTTAGGGAATTCCTTAGCTCATTTTCATGGAAGGAAGCTTCAAAATGACCATGTCTCTTTCTACACCAAAAGGGTACCTTCAGGCACATGCCTGTACAAGCAGACACCCCTGCCTGTCTGTGTCAGAACATCCTGCAAATGATCACGTAGAAGAAGCCCTAGACCATAATAAATTCCCGCTTCATTAATTTTAATCATAAAATTGAAGAATCATATCTATATGAAGGTATCCATACCCAGAGGTCTATGAAATCTTTGCCAATGAGTTTCCCGTGTTACATCTTGATGCACTTTCCTACAAGAACTCTTAAAAATATTTTAGTAAATAGCAAATGTAACTAATAAATATTAGAAGTCTTGTGAGGAATATTCTAGCATTGGTTAATAGATTTGCTGACTCAGTCTTGGAACACATTACCCATGGATTGGAATTAACAAATAGGAAGGCTCTGTGTTAGCCTATTTGGGGGCCATTTGTAGTTTTATTATACTGTTGCCTTTATAGGGTTGTAGATGGATTATTTATACAAGACATGGGAATTTGTTCTTTTTCTGGTTTTAATTTTCCAAAAATTAGAACATCTGTAACCCAAATTCAGGCAAGGATGCTGACTCAAAGGGTGAAGAAATCAAAGTCCAGTTTCACAATTAACATGTCTCTGGTTAAATTTCAGTACTGTGAGTCCCTGTCATCATCTTTATTCTCTTCCCCTTTAGTCCTTCTTTCCTCACTACTCTTCCCATAAATAAAAGGTGAGAAAGAGAAGGACAAGAGTATTACTACTGATTAAAGGGCTGCTCGAAAAAGAATACTATAGACTGAATTTGGCTATGTTTAAAATTCTTGGTCAGCTAGACAGCTTTATGTTCAAGACTGTCCGCAGTCTTCTATGGTTGATAGAAGTTAAAAATGTTTTTTGGCCCTCTCTAACTTCCACCCTACAAAGAGTCATTGGCATTTTGCCTAAGAGTTCCTTGTCTTCTCTTTGTGTAGCACTTCATGTATATGTCAAAATATGATTACAGAGTTCTAATCCTTCCCACGATACCTTTGGCACTGGGGATGGAAACTAATCTTTCCCATTGCTTATCAGAATTGTTTAAAATAATCAAGAATTCAGAAATCAAAGTGCTTTGGATTGGATACAGAAGACATCATTTTGTTGAAGAGCATCAGCCTATTCTAAAAATGAGTTAGAAGTTTGCTTTAAACAATATGGTAAATCTACTTTTCACTTCCTCAAAGCCTTACCATCTCCAGGAGAAATGAGAAAGTATGGCTCCCCATGCAGGGGCAATGGGATCTGGCAGTGAGTCTCCTGAGTGTGTATGGTAGTGCAGAGACTAGGTCTGTGCTGATGCATTTTTATCCCCAGTGCAAAGCCCAACAGATCACGAGAGTGGGAAGGTAGTAGAAGGAAGATGACATTGGGAAGCCATAAGAACTGTACTAGATGATGACATGAGCTCCTCATGGAGTAGATCTTACTCTATTAGTTGGGACTCCTGAGCTAGTAAATTAAGTGAACACTTGGTTTTCCCCATTGAGGCTCTTCCTTGTAAGTGGTAGAAAGAGAACCTACCTGAACTAGATCCAAATATATATGCAAACTTAGCAGGGATAAAGAAGATTATCATCAATTGAGGAAAAGAAGAATAAGTCAACTAGGACAATTGGTTAACCATTTAATAAAAAGAAACCAGATAGGATCCCATGATCTCACAGTTAATTGTCAAAATAATTCCACATAGATTAAATAATTTTCTTTCTTTTCTTCCTTCTTTTCTTTCTTCTTTGTTTCTTTCTTTGTTTCTTTCTCTCTCTTTCTTTCCTTCTTTCTTTCCTTCCTTCCTTCTTTTCTTTTCTTTTTTTCTTTTCTTTTCTTTCTCTTTTTTTTTGACAGAGTCTCACTGGAATGCAGTGATGCAATGTCAGTCCACTGCAATCTCCACCTCCCAGGTTCAAATGATTCTCCTGCCTCAGCCTCCCGAGTAGCTGGGATTATAGGTGTCCGCCACTATGCCTGGCTAATTTTTGTGTTTTTAGTGGAGACAGGGTTTCATCATGTTGGCCAGGCTGGTCTCGAACCCCTGACCTCAAGAGATCGCCTGCTTCAGCCTCCCCAGATGCTGGGATTACAGGCCTAAGCCACTGTAACCGGCCATAGATTAAATAATTTAATGTTAAATATTTTGAACTAGAAAAATACACGCAAACATTTATATGATCTTTGGATGGGGAAAGACTTTCTGGTTTAAAAGCATTGGAAGGAAAAGATGAATAGATTAGACCCATGTCAGAAACCTTGTAAATGAAATTAAAGGCCAAAAACAAACTGGGAGATAATAATCTTACTTTATTAAAAAAAAAAAAAAAACCTCTCATGTAAATTGATGAGAAGCACCAAACTTCCTTGACTTCATAGCCGCCAATTTTCCATTCCCTCTCACAGTCACACATCACTGAAGATGTGTCTGCACATTTTATCTCCACTGTCCTACCTCCTTGATGTTCTCAACTTGACATCCACCCACACTGGTCCATTGAAACCAGTCACCACTGACTTCCCTGTGGCCAAACCAGAGGTGGTAATCTCCTTCTCCTTCTCCTTCTCCCTCTCCCTCTCCTTCTTCCTCTCCCTCTCCCTGTCTTTCTTCTCCTTCTCCTTCTTCCTCCTCCTCCTTCCTCCTCCTTTTTCCTTCCTGCTCCTCCTTCCTCCTCCTTCCTCCTCCTCCTATCTCCTTCTTCTTTCTCCTCCTCCTTCTTTCTCCTTCCTCCTCCTCCTTCTTTTTCTCCTTCCTCCTCCTTCTTTTTCTCCTTCCTCCTCTTCTTTCTTTTTCTCCTTCCTCCTCCTTATTCTATCTCATCCTTCTTCTTTCTCCTTCCTCCTCCATCTTCTATCTCCTCCTTCTTCTTTCTCCTTCCTCCTCCTTCTTCGTTCTCCTCCTTCTTCTTTCTCCTTCCTCCTCCTCCTTCTTTCTCCTTCCTCCTGCTCCTCCTTCTTTCTCCTTCCTCCTCCTCCTTCTTTCTCCTTCCTCCTGCTCCTCCTTCTTTCTCCTTCCCCCTCCTCCTTCTTTCTCCTTCCCCCTCCTCCTTCTTTCTCCTTCCCCCCTCCTTCTTTCTCCTTCCCCCTCCTCCTTCTTTCTCCTTCCTCCTCCTCCTTCTTTCTCCTTCCTCCTGCTCCTCCTTCTTTCTCCTTCCCCCTCCTCCTTCTTTCTCCTTCCCCCTCCTCCTTCTTTCTCCTCCCCCCTCCTCCTTCTTTCTCCTTCCCCCCTCCTTCTTTCTCCTTCCCCCTCCTCCTTCTTTCTCCTTCCTCCTCCTCCTTCCTTCCTTCCTTTCTTTCTCTTTCTTTCTTTTCTTTCTTTCTTCCTCCTCCTCCTCCTTCTTCTTCTTCTCCTTCTTCTTCTTTCTTTGGTTCCTTCTTCATGTCAGCTCTTCCTCTCCATGACTTGATTGCTTTGTCTTTCTCCACAGCCTCTCTTTCTTTGGCTTCTGAGATAATACATTCTTGTGTCTCTGGTTGCTCTTTGCTCCTTCTCCGTTTCCTTTCTCCAGGTGACACCGTTTTCTTGGCCAGACCCTTAAACACTTTAGTTCCCTGGATCTCAGTCCTGAGTCTTCTCTTTCATTGAGCATCTGCCTAAGTGAGCTTATTTATTTCATGGATTTAGATACCATGTATAGTCTGACAACTCCCAGATTGATATTCATAGTACAAGCCTCCCCTTTGAGCTCTATGTAGATTCATATCTGCAACTGCCAACTTGACATCTCCATTTGCATGGTGCCCAGGCACATCAAGTTTAAAATAGCAAAAGTTGAAGTCTTGTCCTCCCCACCCTCACCTGTCTTGACAGCAAACAAACAACTTGTTTCTCTTCCAGTCTTCTCCATCTTAATAAATGGCACTATCACTCATTGCTCAAAGTAGAAACATGGTAGTCATCCTTATACCCACTGCATCCAGTCCCTCAGCAAAAACCTTTCTATTTCCAAATATATTATTTCAAATCTACCTATTTCTCTCCCATCCCTCTCTGGCCCACTCCAGCATCCTCTTCAGGAGTCTCCTCTCCTCTATTCTTACTCCCTTCCAGTTCTTTATATAGTAGCTTAAGACATCTATTTAAGATGAAAATTGGATCTGGTTCTTCTTCAATGTGTTCTCATTGTATTTTAAAGAAATCCCAAATGCCACACTATGGTCTATATCTGTTGAATCTTTCCTAACTTTCTAAACTTATGTCATTCGCTCCAGCAACCACTTTATGTCTGCCATGTTGCTCTCCTCTCAGTTTCTGAATACTTCAAGCTCTTTATGGCTTCATGGCCGTCACACATGCTATTCTCTTTTTTCTGCCCAGAAATCTCTTACCCTCAACTCTTCTTATTCAAGTCTTCACTTTAATGTAATCTCCCTAGCGAGGACTTCCCTTACTCTCCTCATTTTATTTTCTCTCTCTGCATCCTATTTATTTCTTTTCTAGCAAGTACCACATTTTAAAGTTTTATATTTAATTTGCTAAATTATCTTCTTCACTAGAAAGTAATACTTCACAAGGGTTAAGCAGAACTGTTATTCAGCAATATATATCCAATGGTTAGCGCATTATAGATTCTCAACCAATATTTTTTGAATGAGGAAATTAATTGATAAGTGAATGAAAAGTTAAATAGGTTAATAAGCAGATAGTTTACTGAAAGAGAAATGCAAGTGGCCTTAATTAATACATAAGATGCCCCTAAAATAGTGCCTGGTACATACTAAGCCCTCAACATATTTAGTTATTGCTATTTTTATATTAATAATAGTTACTATTATTTTAAAATTAATAATAATAATATCACCCAAACTAATAGTCAAATTTAAAGAGTAAGAAGATACCAATTTCTGCTTTTTAAATGAACTACAATGAAAAAAATAAGATGATCAACATTTTGATGAGATGGGCACTTTTTAAAGGTAGTTACCAAGTGATTTGACAAAACCAATTTGGATGAAAGCAAGTTAGTTAGTATAACAAGTGATCAGATGATGATTTGTTCAAGAACAGATACTGCTAGATGTGGGTTGTTGAGATAATGGTATTTGTACTGTGGAGGTGGTGCCTTTAAACTTTTTTCTTCAGATTAAGCTTGTTTCCTTACTTTTTGTTCATTTTCCAAAGGTTTTCGGGGGGGGGGTTATTTTTTAACTTTCACCTTTTTTCAGCAATTAATTTTTCCATTTTATGTTTGTGACAAGGAAAAAAATGTGCAACAATAGGAGATCTGTTGGAATAAGTTAACTTTCTAACAATAGGAGACTGGATGGGGAAAAAAACGATTTAGAGCACATAAAGAGTTGAAAGGCTGCCCTGTGGTGTAGCAAAATTACCAAGACTAGGAAAAGCAGTGACTAGCAGTAGAGATTTTCAGCAAAATTGCTGTTTAACCAGATGATTATGTTGAACAATTTGCTTTTGGCCACAATGTCTTAACCTTTACACCTATAATTTCATTGTGAAGGAAAAAAATATAAATGTAATCAAAGATTTATGTGCAAAGAGATTCGTCAAAAGTTAACAATGACACACAAAAACCCCATAAAACACAATGTCCAACATTAGAGGAGTTGTCCAAAATGGGGGGTGCGTGTCTAGGAACAAGTAGAAACACTGTTTCTTTCTCTTATAGGATATTGGGGATTGGCACTCATTAATACGGTTACTTAGAGTAATTTCCTTAAGCAATATATTATAGTAAGATTGAAAATTTGAGTGCATTTCCTGAAAAATAACTAAATCATAAAGAGCTTTTGAAATAGTTCCCCCAAAGAATTGTGAATGCATTTATTACATTCACAAAGCATTATGACACTACATTGCTGCCACTTGCTTTTAGGGAGGGTCAAAGATGGTGGTAAAAACAGCAGCATTTGGGAATCAATGGGCAGCAGTTATCTGTCAAAGGAGCAGTGGCAAAATTCAAGATACTTCCTTTGCCACACTCATACATAGCAACGTAGCATGCTGCATTGTTTTTCTTGGGGAGATGTTTTTAAGCCACATAGCTTCCATGTGGAAGTTCATCTCCTAATTAGGATCACATTTATGAATAAAAGCAGAGGAAGGAAGCCAGCTTGACAAGGGTATCCTACCAAAAGCCAGGGTAAATGGGAAGTCTTTGAAGGACATAAGATGAAGGTAGTTGGAGTTTGGAAGGAAATGGTTTTATAGACCTTGTTTTGTCTTGGTTATTTTGTGGTCATTATTGGAGTGGTGTCTGAGACTCATTATGGGTTTGGTTCTGACATATTTATAGGGAAAGAGAGACAAGGTTTTCCTGGATTTGGTAGCAGCCCTGTTGTAGGTTAGCCAAAATTTACCCTTAATCTCTTATGAAGAATTGAATTACTTACCTTCTAGAAATATTCCCTGCATAATATTTGAACCATAATATTTTAAGCCATTAGGCTTTTGAAATATAGGCTAAAACTTTAAAGGAAAGTTTCCTAAATACTTTCAACACAGGTTTGTGAAATGGAAAGAAAGAAGAAAGGGGAAGAGCTTTGGATTTTAGTACCTCTGCAGGCATTATTAATCAGAACTGAAACAGAAAAAAAAGGAAAAAAAAACAAAAACCAAATTCACTGATAGAACTTGAGTGCATTAGCTCTGTGCATGCTGCAACAGATTTATAGGGGAATATTTTCTTTTACTTTCTTATGGACCAATTTGTTTGACTCTTGTGGAAATAGATTCATTGATAGCTAAGTTTTAACCAAAAAAGAATGATTTAATTAAATTATCATTCTATTTTGAGGTTCTATTAATAGTTTAATACTATACATAAAAATAAACAAAACAACACAGGAAACAATGTGCCTAATAGGAAGATTTCTTTATGGTTGAAAATCAGCAGTGTATGTAATGGAAAGACGGAATCCAGGTTTGCTCAGGGTACATTTGAGGCTGACATTATCACCTTTTTTTTTTTTCCCTGAGACGGAGTCTCGCTCTGCCGCCCAGGCTGGAGTGCAGTGGCAGGATCTCGGCTCACTGCAAGCTCTGCCTCCCGGGTTCATGCCATTCTCCTGCCTCAGCCTCCCGAGTAGCTGGGACTACAGGCGCCCGCCGCCACGCCCGGCTAATTTTTTGTATTTTTAATAGAGACGGGGTTTCACCGTGTTAGCCAGGATGATCTTGATCTCCTGACCACGTGATCCGCCTGCCTTGGCCTCCCAAAGTGCTGGGATTACAGGCATGAGCCACCGCGCCCAGCCTCATTATAGATTATTTTATATAGAATAATATACATTCAGTTTTGGAGGCTTTGGGGTAGTTTATTATTCAAGACATATGTTATATTGACATCCTCAGTGATCCAGTTTCCAATATGAAAAGAATACTAGAATTGGAATTCTGTTTTAGGTTAAAGATGTTGTGAAAAACATCTGCAAAATGAATTAAAAATTTCCTTTTAGACTTTTTCACACTGTGAGACAATAGAATATATTTTGTGGCTTTATTAAAGTCTCTCATTGGTTTCTGTTTAAAATTTTTAAGATGAATACATAAATGAATATAGAACGTTCTGTGTGAGTGTGAATACACCTGCATGTGTGCTTGTGCCTGTGTAGTTGCAATCTTAGAGAGGTAGCTACTATTTTTTGAACAATATGGATTAGGTTGAGAAGCAAGAGATAGGAAGGAAGAAGGAAAAAGAGCCAGCCAGGAGGGCAGACTGATGACTGAAGTTGAGGGCAAGAACACAGCGAGTTAACCAGAGCTTTCCCACCAACTCTCCACAGCTCTAGTTGCCCTCCTTCACCCCAGCCACATTCTCACTTCTCTTTAGCTCTAGTCTGAGAAATTGGAAGGGAATTTTAAAAATTAGAGTGTGGAGGAAGACATTACTTTTCTGAATCAGAATTTCAGAACCAGAAATAGACTTAAACAACAGCAAGTACCCTCACAAAATTTTCAGATGAGCGAATTAACCCAGAAGACATTGCTCAGCAGAAAAAGCAATACCTCTGGCTGGGCACGGTGGCTCACACCTATAATCTCAGCACTTTGGGAGGCCGAGGCGGGCAGATGGCTTGAGCCCAGGAGTCCAAAACCAGCCTGGGCAACATGGCGAAATCCCATCTCTATGAGAAAATTTAAAAAAGAAAGAAAGAAAGAAAGAGAGAGAGAGGGAAAGAAAGAAAGGTAAAGAAAGAAAAAAGAAAAGAAAAAGCAATACAGCATGAAAGACTCCTGACTTCCAGTTCAAGATTATTTTTATGGCCACATTCTAGGAGAGGCTAGCAAAAATTAAAGCAAGAACCTCTTTGTGATGCATTTCTTCTCTGTTGGAAGGGATAGTGCATCTGCCACTGAGGCAGAGGTTGAAAAAGATGCTTAAACCAAACAGGGATCTTTATCTGAAGGACAGCGAAATATTGCCTGAACAGAGGAGTCATTCGATATTATATGAAGTTTACCCTTGATCTTTTTAGAGGTAATTTTAGAAGTCCTCATCAGACAAAACCAGCCCCTTTCCAGATGGTGCCTTATACACCTAATGATCCTAGAGAATCAGATCCTGTGCCCCTTGTGTGCTGCCCTTCTTTTATGTGTGTTTCAAGCTCTTCTGATTGATTGTGAATCTTTGGCCTCAGGTTGCACTTGATGTCACAGGTCTTTCTGGTTTCATTTATGTATGCACGGGGGAATTTGCTTTTCTAGTCTTTGAAGCTGTATTAATGCAGCTTGACCTTCTAAGCCATGCAAAACTCTACCAGACCATTTTAAACACCAAAGCTTCAATAGGAGACATTCAGAAGAAAGGAAAAAAATCTTTTGATAGTCAACATTATTCACGATTCTTTATTTCAAAATTTAATGTGCAGACATATATTTTGACCATATCAAATTCACCTGTCCTGAAGAGAAGCATTTTGCTACATGTAGGTAAAGATGTTGATGAATACCCCATATATATATATGTATACATACACACACATATGCACACACACACTTGTGTGTGTATATATGTATGTAAAATCCCATGTATAGTAATACGGTTATTGACAGTATATGGAATAGTAATACAGTTATTGACAGTATATATATATATATATATATATGTGCATGTGTGTATATATGTACTGTCAGTATATATATTCATATATATCTTCATATATACATATATCTACTGTCAATAACTGTATTACTATACATGGAGTTTTCCATTATGAAACATCATTTGATAAATATTTATTGAACATCTAGTATTTGACAGACATAGTGGGTTGGCCCTGAGAATTCAGTGGGAACAAAGGCAGAAATGTTCACGGCCTCATGGGGCTTACATCATTATTCTCCACAAAATTATGACTTTATCAAGGAGAGTAAATAATTCTGGGCTCCAGATTCTCTCTTTTTGTCTAAAAATGCATGTATTTAATGAATCTAATCTTTTAATTAACACATAACGTATACACAGAGAAGTACACAGATCAAGTATACAGCTCAAAGAATGTTTACCAAGTAAACACACCCATAAAAGCAGCAGCCAGGTTAAGAAACAACATTAGCAGCCCCCAGAAGCTGCTTTAAAATCCTTTTCTAGTTACTAACCTTCCCAAGGTAACTAATTTTCTGACTTCTGACACCATAAATTAATTTTGGCTTGTTTTGAACTTTGTAGAAATGGAATCATATGGTGTATGATCTTCTGTGTCTGTCTTCATTTGCTCAATATTATGCCTGTGAAATTCACCTGAGTTTTTGCATGTAGTTGAGTTCATTCATTCTCCTTGGTGTATAGTATTCCACTGTATATTGCATTTCATTTATCCATTCTATTATTAAAGACATTTGGACTATTTCCAGTTTGGGGCTATTATCAGTTCTGTCACTATTAAGGTACTTGTGCCTGTATTTAGGTGACTGTTAGGTATACACCTATGAGTTGGAATATTGGGTCATAGATTACGCATATATTCATCTGTACTACACACGGCCAAGCAGCTTCCCAAAGTGTTTATACCAAGTTAGAGTCCCACCAGCAGTGTATGAAAATTCCAGTTACTACACATCCATGCCAAGCTTCAGGTTATGTGCTTTTTCATTTTCATATGTATTCTAAGTTTATAAAGTAGACTAGAACCACTGGAGTTTTGTGATAAACAATGAGACATCATCAGGTTTGTAGCAACAGTTCTAATCCCTTGAATTTTAGTCTATGCCAATGATTCAGGATGGTATTATATTAAATTAGAAACTCTGCTTAACTCTTGATGGAATAAAAGTTACTGTTTACAATGGAAAATCCTGCAAAAGTTTGCCTTTCTTACATTTGGGGTTGTGGCTTTTTCAAGCCAGCAGTGTCGGACCATTTTTGTTAGCCAGAGGGCCAAGTAAGAAAAACCAAAAAGTATGTGCAGGCCACATTTTTAAATTTCAAAATGGAAATGGCTTTCTTGAGACATGGGGAAGAAACATACATTTGGCTGTGAGATAACCTACCATATCAAGTGGAAGACTGGAGGTGGGAAAGTTGGAGCAACTATTGGCCAGTAAAATGTTACTATTGGACCATATTTGAGAACTGGCTGTAGGGAGACAGCTGTCATCCTGAAATTAGCTTGTCAACCACATTGTAAAGCTAGGAGGGCTAACTTCCAGACCAAGACCTTTAAGAGGGGCTGTTTTTAGCAGCCCACCTCAGCGTTAACACTTCCCATGGAGGAACTATAAATATAATGGATCCAGGCCCAGGCCTATTACAGAAGGGCCAGCTGAAGGAAAGAAGAACCTTATTCTTAGAAAAAAACACTGATGGTTTCCTTTTCCTTTTCAGTCCAAGGTTTACACTCGCACACCAACCTTATATTTGGACTTCAAATTGGACCCAGGAGCAAAACATTCCCAACCTATCCCTAAAGGTATGATGGGTTCTGGGGTTTAGTAGTCATGTCAGGAAAAACAAAACAAAACAAAACAAAACAAAACAAAACAACCAACAAGGGGCTGTTTTCCCTGGAATGTGCTTGTTTCTGAAACTCAGCACAAAGTTCCATGAACTGTTGTTTATGTTTAATTGTGTTTAAATTGACAAATACTGCTGGGACCTTCCAAGTTAAGAAAATCAGGAAGAGGCTGGGCACGGTGGCTCACGCCAGTAATCCCACCACTTTGGGAAGCCGAGACGGGCAGATCACGAGGTCAGGAGATCAAGACCATCCTGGCCAACATGGTGAAACCCCGTCTCTACTAAAAATACAAAAACTAGCTGGGCGTGGTGGCGCACACCTGTAGTCCCAGCTACTTGGGAGGCTGAGGCAGGAGAACTGCTTGAACCCGGGAGGCAGAGGTTGCAGTGAGCCGAGATTGCGCCACTGCACTCCAACCTGGGAGACACAGCGAGACTCCATTTCAAAAAAAAAAAAAAGAAAGAAAGAAAAGAAAATCAGGAAGAACTCACAGAATGTTAGGGCCAGACCTTGTGGGCCATACCCCTCAATTTACAGGTGTGGAAGGCCTAAAAGATTGGTCACTTGCTCAAGGCCACCCAAACGCTTACTGGATGAGGTAGGGCAAGGAAAATACCCCTGTCTCCTGACTTTCCAGCTCCTATTGACTCACAGTGTTCCTGAAGGCAAATTCGGACCTGTGTTACTTATACACAAGTGCATACTTGATTGAGATACAGATTTTGCTTGATATAGGTGTTGTTATGTAAAGGTTACCTTTAGATTGACATTTGAATCCAAAGAATAATTAAAAATTCCCAAGTATTTAAGGCCTATTTTGTTCTTTTTTTTTTTTTAAATTCTGGCTAATTTTTATAATTGTTTTTTTCTGTAGACATGGGGTCTCACTCTGTTACCCAGGCTAAAGTGCAGTGACATGATCATAGCTCACTGCAGCCTTGAACTCCTGGGCTTAAGTGATCCTCTTGCCTCAGCCTCCCAAGTAACTGAGACTACAGATGTGTGCCACTACGCCCAGCTAATTTTTTAATTCTTTTGTAGAGATGGAGGTTTCACCATGTTGCCCAGGCTGGTCTCAGATTCCTGGCCTTAAGTTGATCCTCCTGCTTTGGCCTCCCAAAGCACTGGGGTTTCAGGCATGAGCCATTGTGTCCGGTCTATTTTTAAATAATTTTATTTTTTTATTAACACACAATAGATGTACATATTTTCAGGGTACATGTGATAATTTAATACACGCATATAATTTGTAAAGATCAAGTCAGTATAATTAGGATATTCATCACCTTAAATATTTGTCTTTTCTTTATGCTAGAAACATTTGAATTATTCTTTTCTAGCTGTTTGGAAATATACAAAGATTGTTGTAAACAATAGTCATCCTACTGATCCATCAAACACCAGATCTTATTTCTTCTATCAAATTGTATATTTGTACTCATTAATCAATCTCTCTTTATCCCTCCCAGACCCCTACCCTTCATGTATTCTAGTAACCATCAGTCTTCATGAGATCTTTATGAGATCCACTTTTTTACTCCCATATGAGTGAGAACGTGCAATATTTGTCTTTCTGTGCCTGGCTTATTTAACTGAATGTCCTCTCCAGGTTGCTGCAGATGACAGGATTTCATTCTTTTTATGGCTGAATAATATTTCATTGTGTATTTATATCACATTTTCTTTATGCATTCATCTATTACTGGGCACTTAGGTTGATTCTACATTTTGTACATTGTGAATAATGCTGCAATAAACATGGGAGTGTAGATATTTCTTTGATATATTGATTTTTTTTCTTTTAAATAGGTACCCAGTAGTTGAATTGCTGGATTATATGGTAGTTCTATTTTTAGTTTTTTGAGGAACCTTCATACTGCTTTCCATAATGGTTGTACTAATTTACATTCTGACTGACTGTATACAAGGGTTCCCCTTTCTCCACATCCTCACCAGCATGTGTTATTCCCTTTTTGACAACAGCCATTTTAACTGGGGTGAGAGAAATGATTTGCATTTCTCTGATGATTAGTAATGTTGAGCATTTTGTTCATACACCTATTGCCCATTTGTATGTCTTCTTTTGAGAAATGTCTATTCCGAGCTTTTGCCCATTTTTAAATTGGATTTCTTTTTGCTATTGAATTGTTGAGCTCCTTATATATTCTGGTTATTCATCCCTTGTCAGATAGGTAGTTTGCAGATATTTTCTCCCATTCTGTGGGTTGTCTCTTCACTTTTTTTTTTTTTTTTTTGAGGCAGAGTCTTGCTCTGTCACCCAGGCTGGAGTACAGTGGCGTGACCTCTGCTCACTGCAACCCCCGCCTCCTGGGCTCAAGCAATTCTCCTGCCTCGGCTTTCCAAGTACCTGGGATTACAGGTGTGTGCCACCACGCCTGGCTAATTTTTGTATTTTTAGTAGAGGTGTGTGGTTTAACCATGTTGGCCAGGCTGGTCTTGAACTCCTGGCCTCAAGTGATCTGCCTGCCTCGGCCTCCCAAAGTGCTGGGATTACAGGCGTGAGCCACCACACCCAGCCTCATGTTATTGATTGTTTCCTTTGCTGTGCAGAAGCTTTTGAGCTTGATATAATATCATTCGTCTATTTTTGCTTTGGTTGCTTGTGTTTTTGAGGTCTTACACAAAATATCTTTGTCCAGTCCAATGTCCTGGAGATTTTCACCAATGTTTACTTGTAGTAGTTTCATATTTTGAGGTCTTAAATTTAAGTCTTTAATTCATTTTGATTTGATTTTTGTTTATGGCAAGAGATAGGGGTCTAATTTCATTTTTCAGCATATGAATATCCAGTTTTCCCAGCACCATTTATTGAAAAGACTGTCTATTCCTCAGTGTATGTTCTTAGCACCTTTGTCAAAAATGAGTTCCATTGATCTATGTGTCTGTTTTTATGCCAATACCATGCTGATTTGATTACTATAGCTCTGTAGTATAATTTGAAGTCAGGCAGTGTGATGCCTCCAGCTTTGTTCATTTTGCTCAGGATTGCTTTGGCTATTTGGGGTCTTTTGTGGTTCCATATAAGTTTTAGGATTCATTTCTGTGAATGAGATTGGCATTTTGGTAGGGATTGCATTGAATCTGTAAATTGCTTTGGGTAGTATTGTCATTTTAATGATATTAATTCTTCCAATCCATGAGCACAGAATACCTTTCAATTTTTTTGTGTCCTTTTCAATTTCTATCATCAGTGTTTTACAGTTTTCCTTGTATAGATTTTTCACTTCTTTGGTTAAGTTGATTCCCAGGTATTTTATAATCTTTTTTTGCAATCATTGTAAATAGGATTGCTTTCTTGATTTTTTTTTTCAGATTGTTCACTCTTGGTGTATATAAATGCTACTAATTTTTGTTTGTTGATTTTGTATCCTGCAACTTTACCAAATTTGTTTATTAGTTTTAATGGATTTTTTTTTGGTGGAGTCTTTTAAGTTTTTCTTAGTGTAAGATGAAGTAATCTGTGAACAAGACTAGTTTGACTTCTTCCTTTCTTATTTGAATGCCCTTTATTTTTTTTTCTCTTGCCTAGTTGCTCTGGCCAAGACTTCCAGTATTATGTTGAATAAAAGTGGTTAAAATGGGCATCTTTTTCTTGTTCCAGATCTCAGAAGAATTCAGTTTTTCAACTGAATTCTTTCAATTTTTTTCCCATTCAATATGGTGATAGCTGTGGGTTTGTCATAATAAGGCCTTTATTATTTTGAGGTACGTTCATTCTACACCCAGTTTGTTAAAGGTTTTTGTCATAAAGAGATGTCGAATTTTATTGAATGCTTTTTCAGCATCTGTTGAAATAATGATTTTTTTCTTCTTGATTCTGTTAATGTGATGTGTCACATTTATTGATTTGTGTATGTTGAAACATCCTTGCATCCTTGGGATGAATCACACTTGATCATGGTGAACAATCACATTAAAGTGCTGTTGAATTCAGTTTGCTAGTATTTTGTTGAGAGTTTGTGCATCTATGTTCATCAGCAATATTGACTTGTGGTTTTCTTTTTTTGTTGCGTTCTTGTCTGGTTTTGGTATCAGGGTAATGCTGGCCTCATAGGATAAATTTGGAAGTACTCCCTCCTCTTCAGTCTCTTTGAAGAGTTTCAGTAGGATTGGTATTAATTTGTCTTTAAATGTTTGGTAGAATTCAGCAGTGAGGCCATCAGATCTTGGGCTTTTTTTTTTATGGGAGACTTATTATGGCTTCTATCTCATCACTAGTTATTGCTTTGTTGAAATTTTCTATTTCTTCGTGGTTCAATCTTGGTAGGTTGTATGTATCCAGGAATTTATCAATTTTTTCTAGGTTTTCCAATTTCTTGGCATATAGTTGTTCATAATAGTCTCTAATGATTCTTTGTGTTTCTGTGGTCTCAGTTATTGTGTCTTCTTTTTCATTTCTGATTTTATTTATTTGGGTCTTCTCTCATTTATTCTTAGTCCAGCTAAAGGTTTGTCAATTTTATTTATCTTTTCAAAAAACCAACTTTTCAATTCATTGATCTTCTGTATTTTTTTGTCTCAATTTCATTTACTTCTACTCTGATCTTGATTATTTCTTTCCTTCTAATAATTTTGGATTCCATTCTGGCTATTTAAGTACAGAAAAATTTTAGATTAATTTGCTTAAACATAAGCCTTCGCTATCCGTGATTTTTATAACAATAAGTATAAGTGTATGTGTGCTTTAACCTTTTAGTGCAGTGCTTTTATCTTTTACTTTTGAGTTGCTTTCCTCCAATCCCTTGTCCTCCCTTATCTATGTCCAGTACCCTCACTATATAGATTACAGGTATATCCTTGAATTATATCTTGCTGTATTTTTCTCCACTGACATATATGTGCATTCAAATATATGCAGATATCAGGTTATTTTGTCATTTTACTAAAATGGAATCATAACTACTCTTTTACATCCTGTTTATTTGACTGAAAAATGCCCATGGAAATCCTTCCCAATTTACTTATATAGCTCCTTTTGTTTTGTTTTGTTTAAGGGACAGGGTTTCTCTGTGTCACCCAGGCTGGAGTAAAGTGGCACAATTATAGCTCACTGCAACCTCGAACTCCTGTGCCCAAGAGATCTTCCCACCCCAGCCTCCCAAGTAGCTAAAACAATAGGCACTCATCATTAATGGTGGCTCCTTTTAACAGTGATATTCTACATCATCTAAATACATACTCTGATGTATTTAGCTATTTTCTATCAATGGGAATTCACTTTGTCCCTAGTGCTTGGCTACAGCAAACTGGTCTGCAATGAATACCTTGTATATCTGCCTTCCCATGTGGAAATTTATTTTGATGAGACAGGTTTCCAGGGATGGTCACCAGGTCTATGCATGCTTAGTTTTAAAAGACGTTGTCAGGTTGCAATCCAAAGAGGCAGTCACACTTTCTATTAGCAGCACATAGAATACCAGTTTCTCCACGATCCCACTAGCAGCAAGTGTATGGTTCATGTTCATTTTTGCTCTGCTCTCAGACATCACCTTATATTGCCTCCCGAGAGAATGTATATCTGTCAGTTTACAAAGCTGTATTTGCATTTTATTTTGTCATCATGAATTTTAAACCTGAGATTTGTTTTCAAGCACGTTTTGTTGTTGTTGTTGTTGTTGTTGTTGTTGTTGTTGTTGTTTTGAGATGAAGTCTTGCTCTGTCGCCGAGACTGAAGTGCAGTGGTGTGATCTCAGCTCACTGCAACCTCTGCCTCCCAGGTTCAAGTGATTCTCCTGCCTCAGCCTCTCAAATACCTAAGACTACAGGCACATGCCACCATGCCTGGCTAATTTTTGCATTTTTAGTAGCGACGGGGTTTGACCATGTTGCCCAGGCTGGTCTTGAACTCCTGACCTCAGGTGATCCGCCCACCTCGGCCTCCCAAAGTTGGGATTACAGGTGTGAGCCACTGCGCCCAGCCTCAAACACTTTTTTTTTTTTGACACGGAGTTTTGCTCTTGTCACCCAGGCTGGAGTGCAATGGCACGATCTTGGCTCACTGCAACCTCTGCCTCCCGGGTTCAAGCAATTCTCCTGCCTCAGCCTCCTGAGTAGCTGGGAGTACAGGCACCCGCCACCACGCCCAACTAATTTTTGTATTTTTAGTAGAGATGGGGTTTCACCATGTTGGCCAGGCTGGTCTCAAACTCCTGACCTCAGGTAACCCACCCGCCTCGGCCTCCCAAAGTGCTGGGATCACAGGCATGAACTACCACACCTGGCCTCAAAAACATTTTTATAACGATACAACAGGAAATAGCTTAGAATTGCACATTTAGCATTGAGCGTCTGTAAACCCACTTTAAACAAGTGTGTTATGAACCCAGCTATGAAGCAAAAGATCCTTTCTTTTCCAATACATCACTTTTAGTTATTATGTTCTCTCTTTCTCAGTCTGTCTGTCTGTATCTCTCTCTCTCCCTCCCTCCCTCCCCTATTTCTCTCTCTGACACACACACACACACACACACACACAGACTCATCCATGCTTCCACTGCATTAGGTGACAAATACAACGTTTGAGGCTTCTCTGTTTAGTGCCAAACAATTAATTCAAGTATTATAAAGCACTCATTATTTGCAGCTTTGATAGTCCTGGCTGCCTGTCATCAGATATACTGGATGGTAAAATTATGCTGTATAAATTTTATTATGAAGTAATTCAAATCAAGGTCACCATTTGTCTTTTTTTTTTTCCCACCTTTCCAAGTCAAATTCCATCATAAACTCCAAGGACTGTCTAAATTCTTTTTATTTGAGTGCTTTGTTGTATCAAATATTTCGTGAAATGTGTAGGCCATTGGCTGGGTCCTGGACATGTTTTGTTTATAATATTTTGATTGTTTTGTTACTCATGGTAAAGGGATTTGACATGGATGTCTGGGTTATGTTTGGCTTTGGCATAAACTTTGCAGTCTAACTAATTTAATCTTGACTTGGTTGCATCACTAACAGACTAATTGGATAGCAATAGAAGCATACACTGCTACCACCCCATCCCTGATACTGGGAAAATGCATATATCCCAAGGGAAATCCAGTTAAGGGAGACTGAAAACGTTTCTTATGAATCAGACTAGGTTTTATCTGAGTTCCTTCCCATAAATACTATTTGAATCGATTTTTACCATCTCTTTATTTCCTTCAGGCTAGGCACGTTTCTCTTGGGTTGTGCTAATCTTGCAGAAAACAGATGTTTCATGCAGTGATGATTTGGAAGGCAGTTGATATCAGGAATTGAGCTGGACGGTGCATCACTTACAAAGAATCTAATTTGTCGAGTTTCTGACAGTACCAGATTCCTTTCACATTGGCCACACGTTTTTCATATTAGATCTTGGCTAAAATAAGAGTAAGTAGTTTTTTAATGGTGACTTTTACCATCTCTTGCAAGGCTCAAGGCAATCTGACTTTCCTTTTGCTGTAAACTGATTTACAGATAACACTGTTACCATTAATTATGAAGGACATAAATCTATATTTCTAGGAAAATATCAATCTTTTCCAAGAAACATGTGCCTTCTGGTCCTCATGTCCCCCTTGTCTTCTGACTGACTGTATCACAGTTTGGCCCTCAACAGCCACTCTGTTTATTTTCCTCATTTTCTTTTACAGCACCTTTGCCTCTAGATACTTAAAGACAGGATCTGGAATGTTAAAAATGGAGAGCTGTTATGGGAAAAACTTGATCTTATGAACCTTTTTGCTTTTCCTCACCTTATAACTTTTCCTTTACAGTATCTGTAGATCAATAAACAAAATTTCTTTAGAAACCATATAGTCTACCCCTCTGTGGTAGGCAAAATAATGTCCCCCCAAAGATGTCCACATCCCAGTTTCCAGAATCCGTGTATATGTTATGTCCCATGGCAAAAACGACTTTGCAGATGTGACTAAGTTAATGCTGCTGAGATAGGGAGATTAGCCTGGATGATGCAGGTGGACTCCGTGTCATAATGAGAATCTAAATAAGAGAAACAGGGAGACAGGGAGTCAGAGTTAGAGAAGGACATGTGACAATAGAAGCAGAGGTCAGAGTGATGTGATTACTGGTTTTGAAAATGGAAGGGCCCACAAGCCAAGGATTAGTGGCAGCCTCTAGAAGTTGAAAAAGGCAAGAAAACAAATATCCCCCTACGGCCTCCAGGAAGAATACAGTCCTGCTTGATTTTAGACCTATGAGGCTCACTCTGGGGCTTCTGACCTCAAGAACTGTAAGATAAAAATTTTTGTTACTTTAAAGCACTAAGTTTTAGAGTAATTTGTTATAGCAGCAATAGGAAACTGATACACCAATATATTTTTGCTTCTGTGTTTACGGGGAAAAGAAAGGAAAGGAGCTACATCTTCCTTGATTAAAAAGTAGATTTTAATGCCATACATACAGTAGCTACTTGGTAAGTCACATTAGTATACATTTAAATAAGTCTTATTGTATTAATTATCTATATGCTGCATAACAAATTACCCCCAAAACTTCGTGCCTTAGAACAACATGTATTGTCTTGCAATGTCTCTCAACTTAGCTGTGTACTGTTACAAGGCCACGATCAAAGTGTCAGCTGGGGACTGGGTGCTGCGGCTCACACCTGTAATCTTAATACTTTGGTAGGCTGAGGTGGGCAGATCACTCAAGGCCAAAAGTTTGAGACCAGTCTGGCCAACATGGCAAAACCTCATCTCTACTAAAAATACAAAAATTAGCCAGGCATGGTCATGCGGGCCTATAGTCCCAGCTACTGGGGGTGGAGGGGGGTGGGGGTTGGCTGAGGCATGAGAATTGCTTGAACCTGGGAGGTGGAGGCTGCAGTGAGCCAAGATCACCCACTGCACTCCAGCCTGGGTGGCAGAGCTAGACTCTGTCTCAGAAAAAACATAAATAAATAAAGTGTCATCTGGGACTGTGGTCATCTCGAGGCTTGACTGGGAAGGATATGCTTCCAAGCTCACACTCATGTGGTTGCTGGCAGCATTCAGTTCCTCAAGGGTTGCTGGCTAGAGTCTGCTCTCTGTTTTTGGCCACATGGGGCTCTGTATAGGGCAGCTGACAACATGGCCGCTGACTTCATCAGAAGGCGCAAGGATGAGCAAGATGGAAGCCAGAGACTTTATGTAACCTAATCTCAGAAGTGACATTGCATCAGTTTTGCTATATTCTACTGGTTAGAAGCAAGACTCTAGCCACAGCCCATACTCAGAGAGAGGGAATTACACAGGGCAATACGGGAGGCAGGATCAGGCAGACGTCTTAGAGTCGACCTCCACACTTATGATCTTGGTTGAAAGTACCACACATTTTTCCATATGGTCAATGACTCGAAAACAAGTAGTGATTTTTTTTCTCTCTCTCATTTGTGACTTTTAAAAATGACCTGAGTAAACCTCGAAAAATGCATAGTGATTTTTTCCACAGGGTTCTTGCGTGATTTTTCATAGTCTTCCTCTACTTTTAAGGAGAATGCCCCAAACACGAATGATTCATGTAGAATTTTACATTTTGAGTTTTTCCATAGAAAGCAAAAGCCAATTTAATTCATGAGTAATTTTTTTGCAGAGCTCTCTACTTCCCAGCAGTACATTAGACTATTCAATCACAGTTCCCTTCATACTTAGAATATATACATAACAGTTATGGATGTAAATCTATAGGTCTTCAGAACAGTGATTAACGTGAATCAGAGCCTAAAATATAAAATTATTCAGGAAGAAGTTTAACATCATTTTCCTTTGACTGGGTTGTCTTTTTCATATTGATTTGTAAGAGCCATCTCCATAGCAATGACCCTTCTCTGGCCTGGGTCACGGCCTCATCAGAATTGTGTAACCTCTCGACATGCACAAATTTGAAGGAAAGTGGAAAGAGAAGAAAGGGGCAGGAAAATGAACTGATATTTGTTAAACACCTCCTAAGTGCCTGGCATTGTGTAGAGCAGATCAAAAACATATAACTCACATATGTATATACAGATGTATATGGACATTTATATATGTTTATACAGACGTACAATATAAACAGTACGTTTGATGTTTCCTCATTAGACTGTGTTCATCACAACAACTCCGCATTATACGTATTCATTCCTTATTTTACAAACCAGCAAACAGGCTTGAAGAGATGAAGAGTCTGGTCCTAGATCTCCCTGAGGGCGATGCACTGATGTTGAAACAGGAACTTTCTGCCTGTAATGGTGTGTGCTCATTTTTGTTGCTGTTTCACGGTTGCTTCGTTGGTTTGTTTTCCGTGGTTCTCCACAAAGCCTCCTTTAAGGTTTGCTGCTGCGCTTTGTTTCCCCACTCCCCGAGAGAGTTGCTTGGATAGAATTAAACATGGAGGCGGGGCAGGCAGAGAGGCCATGATACTGGAGAAATGTAGGACCATATTGAGAAGAGTCTGTCTGTCAGAAGTTTGGGCTTGTCCTGGGAGAATAGGGAGCCATTGAAGGATTTTAAGTGGAGATTCTAAAAAGGTGCAATTTATGAGTGTAGAAAATGGATTGGCAGCAACCAGTTAGGGGACATTTTTTTCACCTGTATGGTTTTTATCTTAAAGAAAAGATAGATATGAAATAAGTATGGCAAACATATATGTTCATTATTTCATCCTTTGTGCTCTTCTGAATTAAAAATTAAAGTATTGAAAATAAATGAAAATTCTCTAAATCTGGGAGGGACAGGGATTAGCAAACAATTCAGTCTAACGAAGAAATATCAAATAAACCCAAACTGAGAGACATTCTATAAAATAACTGGTCTGTACTTTCAATGAAAGAAAAAGACTGAGGAACTGTTTCAAATGAAAGATTAGACATGACAACTAAGTGCAGCGTGTGATCGCAGGTCGGATCCTGGCCTAGAAATTTATTTCTCCTTTTCCATAAAAGGCATTACTCAGATGATTGACACAATTTGAATATCCGTACATAGATAGTAGCATTGTATCAATGTTAATTTCATAATTTCCATAAGTGCACTATACTTTTGTAAGAAAATATCTTCGTTTTTAGGAAATACATACTGAAAATTATTTCAAGGTAAAGGGGCTACAATGTCTGCAAATCACTCTCAAATAGTTCAGGAAAAAAAATAATGACATATATTTCTAGCAAGAAGAATGATAAAGCATATATGTTAACATGTTAGCTTTGGGGGAATCTAGGTGAATGGTGTACAATAATTCTCTGTAGTATTTTTGCAACTTTTTGGTATGTCTGAAATTATTTTAAAATAAAAATTAAAAAGAATTTGGTGGAAGGAGGAGCGGGAGGGAAGAACCAGGCAGGTCTGCCTCTTGTCCTAGGAGGCCAGGGTTGAGGTCCTAGATGAGGGAGTTACCTGCCAAAGCTGATGTGGGGACTTCCGGTGGGGGGGCTGTTGCAGGTATGGGAGGAGGATCTTAGGGACCAGGGTTGCTTTGGGGTCTGGCAATTAGTGTGATCCAGAGTTTGTGAAGGGTTGTAATCTCTCCTTAGCCTAGTTGCCCTTATCTCTGTTAATGGTGTTGGTGTGTCACCAGGCCATGTTTTTCTATTTTTTCTGCACATACAAGTGTAAGGAATACTTGTAAGTTCATTGGAATAATGAACTCCAAGACTGAGGCAGAAGGAAAATGACCTGGGTTAGGGCAAGCAATGTAGGCTGAGGAAAGCTCTCACTAGGGATGTTTGCAAGAATTAGGAGCCTCCCAGGAAATGAGAGCAACTGCCACAGAAAATGATTTACATATTTTTTAAAAGTTTTTGGTTTTTAATGTTTGGCTAAAGGAGGTCTGACTTAAAATGCCTTGCTGACTTAACTGTCCTAGGGGGCCAGAAAGAAAATGTGACCTCCCTCCCAACTCATTTTATTCGTCACTGCCCAAGGGAAGGGAAGAGCTTTTCAGCTGCAAAGAGACAGTAGCTTGCAGACCATATTTGTAGGAGAAAGGAAAATGTAGCAGGGTGTGAACTCTGACAAAGCAATAAAAATTGGGGGATGACATCAATTCTTGGTGCAGGACATAAAAGTGGGAGGAGAGGTGGGGGAAGAAAGAAAGATGAGAAAGACCTGAAAATCTCACAAGAGATCTCTTCGTTAATGCAATCCTGCTCTTAACAGAGAAGGAATTCTCATAAAATGTGGCTGTTGTTAAACATATAGTAAGCATTCATGAAATTTGGCATTTGTTTTCTTTTGCAGCAAGCTTAAGAAACAAAGTTTAGGCCGGGCGCGGTGGCTCACGCTTGTAATCCCAGCACTTTGGGAGGCCGAGGCGGGCGGATCACGAGGTCAGGAGATCGAGACCACGGTGAAACCCCGTCTCTACTAAAAAATACAAAAAATTAGCCGGGCGCGGTGGCGGGCGCCTGTAGTCCCAGCTACTCGGAGAGGCTGAGGCAAGAGAATGGCGTGAACCCGGGAGGCGGAGCTTGCAGTGAGCCGAGATTGCGCCACTGCACTCCAGCCTGGGAGACAGAGTCTCGCTCTGTCTCAAAAAAAAAAAAAAAAAAGAAAAAGAAAAGAAACAAAGTTTAGTGGAAATTAAACAAATTAATAGAAGCAAGTGCAGATGAGCATCATGCTAAAAAGAAATTCCATGCCCTCTAACACTCTGTGCTTTCCAATCAGCAACATGAATTGTGTTATTACTGGCAAAGATGGACACTATATCCTAACAGAAGACTTTTACAAGGAGTAAAAATATATGAACGCACTTAATAAATTGACTTGGGCCATTCCTTTAAGCAAATGTTTGGTCCTTCCAGATCATGTAAAAAGATAAAAAAGGAAAGAAAACAGATCTAGGCAATTATTTGTGGACTAGATTTCTGCTTGGAGGGTGAACAGGAAGCAAAGCAGGTGGAGGAGAAATGAGATTAGAACAATCAAAATGAACTCAAATAAAAGGCTGGTTGAACTATTCAGAGTTTTGAGGTTTTGTCAAATGCGGTAACCATTTTTTAATACCTTTAAACCATGAATAGAGGATTCGTTGTATAAATTACGACATGTCCTTACAATGGAGTGCATGCAGTTTTTCCCAAGGATGAATTACTTCTCTATGTTTTGACATGAAAAGGTATCCAAAATAGAATATTGAGTTAGTTCTAGTTTTTTTTGTTTTGTTTTGTTTTGTTTTTTCTGAGACAGAGTCTTGCTCTGTTGCCCAGGCTGGAGTGCAGTGGCCCAATCTCGGCTCACTGCAACCTCTGCCTCCCAGGTTCAAGCAATTTTCCTGCCTCAGCCTCCCGAGTAGCTGGGATTACAGGCACGCACCACCACACCTGGCTAATTTTTGTATTCTTAGTAGAGATGGGGTTTCACTATGTTGGCCAGGCTGGTCTCGAACTCTTGACCTCATGATCTGCTCGCCTCGGCCCTCCAAAGTACTGGGATTACAGGCGTGAGCCACCACGCCTGACCCGAGTTAGTTCTAATTTTTAAGGAAATAACTTATAGTGCATAAAAGAAAAAAAAAACTGAAAGCACACATACCAAATTGCTAACAATATTTATGTCAGGGTAGGAATGAAGATTGCAGAAAGATTTTCAGTTTAGATGTCCCACACTTTCATATTCTTAAAATATTTTTAAATTAATGTGGTTTTTTATAATCAGAAAAAATGAAGCTATTGGTGCTCTGAAAAAAAAACTTAAACAATTGTCTGCGGCGAAACTTTTGAAAAAGCAGAGATGAAAGGGGTTTGGTTGTAGAGTATGATTATAAGTCAGGCTAAATAGAAGTAGAAAAGCTCAGCATTCATTAGAAAACAAAGAAAGAAGTGCTCCAGCAGAGCCAGCCCATCCAGATAAGACATGGGATCTGGCTGTAAATTGTTAGTATGTGTTTTCAGCATCTACCATGGACCTCCCCCCACCCCAAAGGTGCACAATTTGCACACTCCGGCTATGCCTTATTCATTTTTGTATCTTCCTCTAAAGTACATGCCCATGGTAGATGTTCAGTAAATGATGGTAGACCAAGCTCGGAAGACTAAGTATGAGTGGGTTAAGATGGGAGAAAAACTCCTGTAATCCCAGTACTTTGGGAGGCCGAGGCGGGTGGATCACGAGGTCAGGAGATCGAGACCATCCTGGCTAACACAGTGAAACCCCATCTCTACTAAAAAATAAAAAAAATAAAAATTAGCCGGGCGTGGTGGTGGGTGCCTGTAGTCCCAGCTACTCGGGAGGCTGAGGCAGGAGAATGGCGTGAACCCGGGAGGCGGAGCTTGCAGTGAGCCGAGATTGCGCCACTGCACTCCGGCCTGGGTGACAGAGCGAGATTCCGTCTCAAAAAAAAAAAAAAAAAATGGGAGAAAAACGAGTAAGCTATGAATAAGTAACATTACTTTCAGAGAGCTTAAACTCATTCTAGTAAAATCTCAGAGAGGAAAAACTGTGAAATAGGAGGATGGGAAAATATTCTCTGGCACTTGCTCAAGTGTGTTTGTTTTGCCATCCTTCAGATTTTCTTAGTGAGACTTAATTAATTTATGTTTTCTCAGTTATAGCTTTTCTTTTATATCCAGTTGGGCGTTTCAAGCCATCTGCCATGACAGTCATATCCTTGGAACATATTTTGGCCTCCTTGCTTCTTCTGCACTTGCCTTTGTTTACTCTGTCATCACGCTGACTCCTACAGAGACTCCAGTGTGGGCTCTGTCCTTCCAGCATTGAACTGTGCCCTGCATTCTCTTTCCAGATCTCCTTTTCCACTGAAGGCACATGGAAGGATATCATGATTCCATTTCGACTGTGCCTTTTCTAGGTTCATATCTCTCAGTGGAAACACAGCATCTCTTCTGAGCCATGGGTACCATATATAAACATCCATGAAAATCAAGTGTTGGTGCTGAGAGTGCAAATAGCCTATTGTGAGTGATTTTGATTTCTTGGCCCCATGGATCATGGTAGGAATCTGGTGAATTCTATGTACTCTCTTCCCAGAAAAGTGTACACACTCGAAAAATTGTGTGAACAATTCCAGGGAGTTCACAGGCCATCCTGGAGCCCATTTATATCCCTAAGATTATGTATTCCTGCATCCCTGGAACTGATGCATATTCTATGTTAGGATAGAAAAAAAGAAGGAGTTCACTGGAACCAGAATGCAACTAGAATGCACTGGAACTAGAATTCAACTAAGTGCAAAAAAGCAGGCCGGATACAGTGGCTCACACCTGTAATCCCAGCACTTTGGGAGGTCAAGGCGGGTGGGTCACCTGAGGTCAGGAGTTTGAGACCAGCCTGGCCAACATGGTGAAATCCCATCTCTACTAAATAATTTTATAAATACAAAAATTAGCCAGATGTGGTGGCGTGTGCCTGTAAACCCAGCTACTAGGGAGGCTGAGGCAGGAGAATCGCTTGAATCTTGGAGGCAGAGGTTGCAGTGAGCCGAGATGGCGCCACTGCACTCCAGCTCAAAAAAAAAGCATATTTCTAGCATCAGCTTCACACTTCAGACATCCTGGAGGCACAACAAATGGAAGATAAAGCCAGACTGGAGTGTTGCAGTTACTATCATAACATTACAACTGGAAGGAATAGTTTCTTTGATAATACAGCTTGTAGCCTATAGATACACAGCCAAGTGAATTGTACACTGTACTTTGGGTGCTTCTTTAATGTTTGGGACCAAGTCATTTAGGTTTAGGGGTATGTCTGTGTTTGTGTGTGAGAAAGAGAATGAGTGTCAGTGTATATTTTAAACAGTTCACAGAACTTAAATCTTAAAATGTCTATCTAAAGGGAAAAAAAGGATTTCATCTCCAAATTTATCTTTGTGTTTGTAATACGTATATGTCTTTGTTCCTTTTGGCATTATGGACACTAACATTTTAATGTTGCTGGTCCTTTCCAGGGTGGACAAGCTTCATTTACACCATATCTGGAGATGTGTATATTGGTAAGTTATGGCTATGTCACTTAGGGCTCAATTGCAATTTAATTTAAACTACTGAAGGGAGAAAAGGTAGTGAGAGGTGACAGCGTGCTGGCAGTCCTCACAGCCCTCGCTCGCTCTCGGCGCCTCCTCTGCCTGGGCTCCCACTGTGGCGGCACTTGAAGAGCCCTTCAGCCCACCGCTGCACTGTGGGAGCCCCTTTCTGGGCTGGCCAAGGCCGGAGACGGCACCCTCAGCTTGCAGGGAGGTGTGGAGGGAGAAGCGCGAGCGGGAACCGGGGCTGCGTGTGGCGCTTGCGGGCCAGCTGGAGTTCCGGATGGGCGTGGGCTTGGCGGGCCCTGCACTCAGAGCAGCCGGCCGGGGCCCTGGGCAATGAGGGGCTTAGCACCCAGGCCAGCGGCTGCAGAGGGTGTAATGGGTCCCCCAGCAGTGCCAGCCCACTGGCGCTGGGCTCCATTTCTCGCCAGGCCTTAGCTTCCTTCCCACAGGGCAGGCCTCAGGACTGCAGCCCGCCATGCCTGAGCCTTCCCCCGCTCCGTGGGCTCCTGTGCAGCCCGAACCTCCCCAATGAGCACTGCCCCCTGCTCCATGGCGCCCAGGCCCATCGACCACTCAGGGGCTGAGGAGTGCGGGCACATGGCGCAGGACTGGCAGGCAGCTCCACCTGCAGCCCCGGTGCAGGATCCACTGGGTGAAGCCAGCTGGGCTCCTGAGTCTGATGGAGACATGGAGAACCTTTATGTCTAGCTCAGGGATTGTAAATACACCGATCGGCGCTCTGTATCTAGCTCAAGGTTTGTAAACACACCAATCAGC
>NW_026652282.1:12170629-12195580 GCF_009828535.3 Hylobates moloch | reverse complement strand
AAAAAAAAAAAAAAGAAAAAGAAAAGAATCCCCACTTTGAACTGAGAGGAAGATAGGATGCATTTCATAGTCTTTTTGTGATGAATCCCTGCTCTTTAAATAAAGTCTCTGATATTTTAGGAGTCTTGGGAGGTTTTTATTCCCAGGTTTCCAAGTTTATTTCTCATGTCTATTTCATTCCCTTGAGTATTTCAGTCACCATGTTGTCAGTCTGTTTAGTCAGTCTGACTGCTTTATGTCATTCTTATAAAGAGGATTGAAGAGAAAATTGTGCAAAAGCTCCTGAAAAAAACAAACTTTGAAAACTATTTCAGTGTGTGGATGACTAGTGCTGAGGCAGTCTGACTGACTTCTGGCTTTCTGACCCTGCCTGTTGTTATAGAACACAGTGGATTTGAGGAGTTATTAGATCTTAGCCCACTTTTCTGGCAGCAATCTACAGCTGCTTTAATCATCTGCAGCACCACCATGAACTGTGAGGTAAACGGAAGAAAAACCTCATAAGCACTAGAAAAATGCATATGTCAGGGTCAGTGCCCTTTAATATTAGACTGAGCCATATGAAACTGCCACTTTTGACCTACAAAAATGTCTATTTTATATCTTTCAATCCAATATAGGAAAGAGGCATGAAAGCCACACATAGGCCAGAGCCTACTGATATCAGAGTGGTTTGTAACATTATCTGGTTTAACTTGGCAACCTCAGTTCTTCCTATAATACACGGAGAGCACATTGCAGATAAGGAGTTGGAAGCTGAAACAGAACACCAGAAAGAAGTGATGGAGTCAGAAGAACAGGTGCAGCCAACATAGAAAAGAGTCAGCTGAAACCATCAATTCACTGGCAAGCAGCACTCCTGGCTCCAGTGGCATCATTCTGTTATGTGCAATTCTGTAATTGTTGCTGTGTATAAGCACAGCCTGAGCCATCAAAACCTTAGAAAGATTTCTATGAAAAAATTGATATTAAAAAATCAGCACTTAAAGGCAGCATGTGTCACTTATATCCACACAATAGTAGAAAGTCCCCTTTAGATTACAGCAGAAAAGAAATTCTGAAGGTTTGAATCTTGGCTTTACTACTTGTTAGCTGTTGTGACTTTGGACACGTTTGTAAAGCCCTCTGAGCTTCAGTTTCTTTGTCTGCAAAATTAAAATAATACTACCAACTGCAAGTGATTATTAGAAAGAATATTTGAGATTACATATATTACAAGTCTACTCCAGACTGAGCATGGGGGTCAGTAAATTATGTCCAATAGGCCAAATCCAAACCTTTTTCATAAAGTTCTATTGGACCACAGCCACACCCATTCATTTCCATATTGTCTATAGGTTCTTTTATCCAATAACAGTGGAATTGAGTAGTTGTGACAAATAAAGCCTAAAACTCTCTGGCCCTTTACAGAAAAAGTTTGGTTTACTATGTTGTAGATGCTGAATAATGGTAACTGGAAAGTTTATAAATCCAAATATCTAATTTGATAGTCATACCACATACATGTTACCTAATAAGGACTTATACAGTAGACCTGAAGGCTTAGGGCACATAACAGTTTCTACAGGTAGAAGAAGGCTCCAAGAGACCCTGACTCACTCACGCTCCAAGCCAGTGTTATCCTCACTTGGACCTAGCATTAGCCTGAGGATTTGATAAAGAAGGAAGATGTGACTGCCCAGTGCTGCGCCAATCCCATTTCCGCTAAACTGTGGTCAAGAATGAGAAGCTGATTTTTTGCCTGGCTTTTTTTCTGGCTCTGTTCTTCCTGCACTTTTACTACTCTTCCTTTCTGTGTTCTCCACCATCACACCCATTTGACTACTGGTTGACCAGTAGTATGGGCAGTATCTCCTATAGTGGCCAATCTCCAGGACAGGAGAGGAGGACAAGGAAGGGATGATGCAAAAGACGACAGCTTCTTTCTGCCCCAGGTTTCCCTGTTCCATCTTAGAACTTTTTCAGAGTTCTTAGAGATTGGAATCAACTCCAGACTACTCTGGACATTTAATCCTGGGCTGGTACCAGTCATCCCAGAATAGCTTCTGTTTCAAGGGCTAAGGCTTCCTGTGCTGCTTTGACCTACTGATGGTACTCTGGACTTTCTCTTAAGATGATGGTTGCCCTGATGGCTCCACGATCAGGAGTACAAGAGTTTGATATGAAAGGCTGCATCTCACCCTTAGGCTTATGTTTATAGTGGTATACTATTGAGAAGGTCTTAAGCCTCATGGATTAGCAAACTCACCTGTAGTGGACCAAGGAAGACAATCAGTACCTCACTGGCTGTCATCAAAGCCATACTTCACAGTAGCAGTGCTTTTTAACTGGCACTATTCATGGAAAACTCATTAATATAATAAAGATTAACATTTGACTATATATAGCATTTGATTAAAATAAACATTGAAAGACAGAAATAAAACAAAACATCCTGTTAAAACTAGAGAAAACTTTTTTGCTTGTTTATGTGTAAAAGTTCATGATGAAATAATCCACTAAATTTTTAAACTGATAACAGTTACTCGTTTGATCTTTTCATTGGCCCAAGAAGTATAAACAATGGAGTCTGGTAGGAACAAATGCATGCAATAAGTCATGCTAAAGCACAGTTTCTTTCTGGTAATTTTTTTTCAGGTAATATATCACTATAATGAATGTTATTGATGCAAAAACATGCCCTTCAATCAGCAGTCCCCAACCTTTTTGGCATCAGGGACCAATTTCCTGGAAGACAGTTTTTCCTCAGACCGGGGGTGGCTGGGAATGGTTTCGGGATGCTTCAAGCGCATTACCTTTGTTGTGTACTTTCTTTCTATTATTATTACCTTGTAATATATAATGAAATAATTCTATAACTCACCATAATGTAGAATCAGTAGGAGCCCTGAATTTGTTTTCCTGCAACTAGATGGTCCCATCCGGGGGTGATGGGAGACAGTGACAGATCATTAGGCATTAGATTCTCATAAGGAGTTTGCAAACTAGATCCCTCACATGTGCAGTTCACAACAGGGTTTGTGCTCCTATGAGAATCCAGCACCACTGCTGATCTGACAGGAGGCAGAGCTCGGGTGGTAATTCGAGCAATGGGGAGTGGCTGTATATACAGATGAAGCTTCACTACCTCACCTGCCACTCACCTGTTGTGCAGCCCAGTTCCTAACAGACCACCAATTGGTACTGGTCCATGGCCTGGGGGTTGGGGACCCCTGCCTTAGATTCATACTCAGAGTCCTACTGACATCTTGAGCTTTATATTTATAGTTGATCAAACTGAGTAGCTACTCATAGTTTAGAAGTTATCAACATATTAAGTGAACCATAAAACTTTCATCTGGGCTTTGATCATTTATTGTTGGTATCAGCGGAACTTGAGACATATCTTGGCAAAAATACTTATGGAATAACAAGAGCAGCTTTAAAAAGTAAATTATTAAGTAAACCCAGAAGAGCTTAACTCTGTACCAGAAACTCTGAGAAGGTGCACCAAAGCAAAAGACATGGTGCCAAAAGATGGTGAATGTTAGTTGGGGTGAAGTAGTACGTGGACCTCTGCTACTTTTCTATGGGTTTTTTAAAAATCAAATCCCATAAAGGCATTTAGAACCATGCAAGGACTTGGGTTTTAAATGGGTATTTAATTCTCTTGGCTTTTGCATGATTTTCATCATTTGACACCATAGACAAGGTCATCATAGACAAGGACTTTTCAAGATAACAGCAACTGAGACTTTTCAGCCACATCATCACTGTATTTTCTGGAATATCTGGAAAGATTATTAGATTTCACCAAAGAAGACGAGTTAAGGAAAGAAAATGTCATCTAGGTTCATGTTTGCATATTTTGACAGCTAGTTGGGTTATGGATAAGTAAAGTGATGGTACATAAATAAATATAGGCCTTGTAGTGGTTAAACAGAGACTTTTTAAAATGTAAAGAAGTGATCAAAACATCATAACTGAGTGGATGTATTAAATGACCCCAGCCCTGAGATTGTAGGGAGTAAATCAAGACTTTTGAAGAAACCATTCTACCCTACAGTCCCATTTATTTTTTAAGTTGAAGGCAGGAAAGGGAAACAAATGTCAGTCATGTGAAATACGGTAGTTTTTATTAAATACATGGAAGATTAAGGAATTAATTATTAATTTTATTGAATCCAGTAATAAATCTTCTGGAACTAGTAACATTTTAATAATTTCTAATTAAAGAGCTTTGCATTAGTAGAAGTATGATATAGTATAATATTGACTTACATATTTAGAAATATGCTATATTATTAGAATTGGGGTGAAGTTTCAAAAATTTTGAAGGCTTCATTTTAAAGTGCATAATCATTTTGGCTTTGTTTATTGTTTTATTCTAAATAAGATACACCTAAAAGAAGCCTGAAAATAAATATATAATGTTCAGTTATCTATTAGTGAGTAACCACGCTAAAATTTAGTGGCTTAAAATAACAATCATTTGTTATTTCTCCATGTGGTGGGGAGTTCTAATGCCGGTTTCTCTGGGGTCACTCATGTGGCTGGCAGGCTGGGAGCTGGGCTCTGCTGGGGCTGTTGTTTAGAGATGCCTCAGTTCTGCTCTAGGTGGCCCCTCCATTTGGCTAGCTTGGGATTCCTCGCAAGAAGGCAGTCACAAGACAGCTTCCCAGAGAGGGAGCATTTGCATATGGGAGGCGCGGTGGAAATGAAGATAGAAAAGCAGAAGCTGGGGAATCAGAGAAGTCACCAACCAGTTAATTTGGAATGCCAAGCATATTCAGGCACTAAAATGAGGCCACAAAAGAAGTCTAGTGGAGAAGTCTGTAGTTCTGCAGCCTAGTGTCTAGGGATGGGGCTGCGGCTGCTCTTAGCAGAATTAGCAGTCAGGAAGAAGAGCTGGACATGGCATGCAGGAGGATGAGGACGAGCTAAGGTCTAGCAGCACCTCTGACTACCCGTCACAACTAACCGCCACATTGTCTCAACTTAACTAAGTTACCAGGGCACAAAACACCACATATAAGTATATCTAAGTACATATGTAATTCACTTCTGACGGAACTACAGTTCTCCTTAATTTCAAATCAAACACCCATTTCTAATAAATAAAATTACTGAAAAGTGTATATATATATATAGATAGATAGATATATGTATGATTTTGATAGGACTCTTACAATTATAACATGTGAATTACTTAAAATACTTAGTTTTATATAATGGAATGATCTAATGATTGTTAAACCAGAAATGCATTTGATTACAAAACAATTCCCCAAACACAAACTTTAGAAAATATATCTTTTATGTTTCCTTTTAACTTTTAAAATTAGCAAATTTTTGTATCAATTTAAAAAAATACAGAAAAGCATAAAGAAGAAAATAAAATTTGCTTTAATTCCCATTATTCAGAAATAATAAATGCTAACATTTTGGTATTTTTAAACCATAGTATATACATACCATTTTGTGATATTTACAAAACTTATAAGACATTATGAACATTTTATTACACACTTAAATATTTGTTGAGAAAATGGATTTTAATGGCCACTTGATAGTTTTTCTTATAAGCATATAATTATTTAACCAACCCCTCATTTTTGGAGAAATGTTTTCAATTTCTGCTGTGATAAATAGTGCTACAATAGTGAAATTCCCTGACACTGTATCGCTAAAACTATCATTACTGGATCGGAGGACATTAGCAATATTGGAGGTTTTGAGTCATATTGTCAAATTGCTCTCTGAAAGGATTACTGCACCAATTGAAAATCTCCCAAACTATATATGAAAGTGTATTTTTCCCTGTATCCATACTAGCACTGGATATTATGGTTAATATTTTTTCCAGTTTCAGGAAAAAAATTGAATCCTTAATTCTAAGCAAAAACTTTTAGATACTTTAACGTAATAGGACCCTTTTGGAGGGAAATTTGCTTGAGCAGATGTCCCTTGGATGCTCTGTTTTTATAAGGTTCCATTTAGTACAATATTTCTGGGGCATATTTTACATTATTAGTAATAATTTTCAAAAGTAATAAAATCTTATTTTGGATTTGCATAACTAATCTTCCCTTTTAAAAATTATATGGTTACTGAGAAATCATAAATCCCATGATAAGCCATTTAATCACATAGTTCGTCATGAAGGTATTTCCAGTTAAAGAAATCTTAATTTAAGTTCTCCTTCTTAAATTTGAGAATGTTAATATTTTGGTGGCCTGGACTTATTCTTGAGTTCTACTTGCTACTAAACAACTTAAGAAATAAGCATGTCTATATTGAGTGCTGCACAGAAAATATTTTTGAAAATTATATTCAGAATTAGGAACATCGCCCATTTGGCTAGCATGTCAATTTCAAATTGTTCACAATTTGACCTTCGAAAATAAGCCTGTTTATTGTTTGATGTTTTCTTTGTTAACTTTAGGATCCCAAGAGAAGTCACTTTGTCTTAATTGCTGGGGAGCCATTAAGAGAACCAGTTGTCCAACATGGTAAGACGAAAATGACAATGATTTTCTTGGTTGATTTTCCTTTTCTTTGAAAACAGTATACATGTATACTATTGTTGGGAAGAATAGCTGGGTTTTTTTTGTCCTGTCTCTCCATCTACAAATCTGAGGATTGTTTAATTTTTCTGTCATCAGAGGGAAATATATATGTGATGTTTATTCATCTCTTTTTTTTTAAAGAAACATTTCTTAGATACCTATTATGTGTAGGATATTGAGTTTGGAACTGTGGGAAGAACAAAAATAGTATTTTTGTATTATGTCATAGAGAATTTTAACTTGAAAAAAGAGTCTACAGTCTATTGGGAACTTTAACATTCTTTTTATCTTTATCAAAAATAAAGGTGATTTCAATACTGTCCTGTAGTCTATTGCATTTTTAGTAAAAAATATGAAGTTCTTAGGAATAGTGTTTTTAAGAAAATAGTTACTTTTTGTTTATTTAAAAAAATGAGTAGAGGTAACTGATATAGCAGAAATAGTACTATACTTAGAGGCAGAAAATCCTGGCTTAAGTACCCATAACGATTACTTCAACTCTTTGGGTTTTGACTTCTTCATATCATTGTTGTTTGATTAAATGAGGAACATCTAAAAGCAATTAAAACCCATTTTATTATTTAGATAAATGCTTACAAAACATATGTCCACTTCACCAATTATTAAATTCAACATGCATTAAAATCCCATTGCATTTCCCTGCCTTGCATGAATTCCCAGGTACACACAGTGACTGCAGATAAACCCCAGCTGCTCATGAATTTAAAGAACACGGATTGCTTTAAAAATATTCTTTTTTGTTCTACTAACTACTTCAGGGGGAACATTAAATTGTACCCTGCCTTGCCTGTAGCATTTGACAGCCATTTTGTGTGCATCCGATTTCCATTCCAGAGGTTTGTGGTTCTTGTTTCCTTTTCTCTCAACTGAAAAGCACTGCAATATTATAGTTTGTTTTTCTGGAAAAAGCCTTCAGACAAACTGAGTAGGGTCATAATCTTTATTCCTAGTAACTAACATTTAGGTGGGAAAAACGTGTGAGATGGAAGTCTTATTTTAGTCAATCTCCTCTGTACCAATAATGAAAAGCAAGAGTCTAACTGAATTAGGTGACAGATCAAAGGAGTGGGACTGCTCAAAGCCACCCTACACTCGGGTCATGTGGATCCTCTCCCAGTGGCTTGGAACACAGGGACGCTAGGTATGCCTGCACATACAAACTCAGAGTAATCAGACAAAATAAATATGTCCCTTGAAAGTTCAGTTACTGAGAAGCAAAGCATTTTGTTTTTGTTTTTTAACTTTTAAAAACTCAGACATTTAAGTTTTTCTTTTACTTATGTGTGTTTAAAGGCAGCCACAACCATCTCTTGACTGGGAACTTGCACAGATCTCATGAATTAGCTAAGACCCTTTCTCCTCTTATCATCGTGTGTCCTTAATTATTCATCCACAGATTAAGCACAGGAAGTCATAGAATGTTAGGATAGAAAATAACCTTAGCCATGATGTAGTCATGCCTCTTTTATAGATAAGGAAAATAAAATCCAGATATTTTATTTTTTTATTTAACAGATACTTGCATAGAATTTACTATTTCCTAGACTTTGGTTAAAGCACTTTCCTAATGTTAATCCGTTTAACCTTTAAAACAACCCTATGAGGTTGGTACTCTCATGCCCATTTTACAGATGAAGAAGCAGAAGGTCAAAGGTTCATTGGCTTACTCAAGGTCACATGGCTGGATTCACACTCAGGCTGTCTGTTTTCCAAACACCCTGCCCTTCTGTCTCTTACCATGCTGGTCGTCCATTGCTCTGCCCTGTAGCTTCTCTAATGGAAAGCAATTGTTAGCAGTGGAGCTGGGACTCGAACCCTAGTCTCCTGACCCCATGTCTTATGTTCTCTCTGCTATACCAAAGTTCTACATAACAAGAGGTTAGACACACCATTTTATACAAGAGGGGGGCTTCAGAGGCTTAATTAGAGAAGTGATGAAAGCTATAATTTGAAAGAGAATTATAGATAACTATCAAATAATTTTCTTGTTCACAGCCCTTGTAGTTGATCAATTTAAAAACATACTTTCTAGATTCAGTTTTCTCCTTGAAGATTTGAGGAGATAAGCTTCATCAGTTAGCTTTAGGGGACTCCAAGCTTCCAATGCTTCCCTGTATAACAGAGGTTATACTTGTTTCCTAAAGTGTGGTCCATGGGCCAGCAGTATCAGCAACACTTGGGAGATAGTTAGAAATGCAGAATCTCAGGCCTCACTCCAGACCTCCTGAATCAGAATCTGCATTTTAATAAGATTCCCAGCTGATTCATGTGCACGTTATAAATTGAGAAACATGGCAGACTACCCCAGAAAGTGTGAAAATGGAAGCCTAGAAGCACACCATTCTTACAGAAAATAGTTGGGGGATGGGAGTACTGCTCCGCAAGTCCCAACCATAGCAAAATTATGAGGCGCAAGAATTTGGTCCTTGACTCAGTACCTGCTCCCATCTTCCAAGTTGCATTTCCGTTTCCCCGGCGTGTCCTTTAAAAAGTTGTCTTCCCCAGGGTACCCTCTTGGGTTTATTGTTTATTCTGCATATGTTAACTCTCTTTTTCTTTCCTACCTGATATGGTCCAAACCTCCATTTCCAGATGAAATTTCTCTCATGAGCTCCAGATCCGTAGTTTCAACAATGTACCGAAAACCTCTGCTTGGGAAACCACTTTATTGTCTCTAGTACCTCTATGTTAAAATACTCAGAACTGGGCCAGGCGCGGTGGCTCATGCCTGTAATCCCAGCACTTTGGGAGGTCGAGGCTGGTGGATCACTTGAGGTCAGGAGTTTGAGACCAACCTGGCCAACATGGTGAAACCCCATCTCTACTAAAAATACAAAAATTTAGCCGGGCATGGTGGCGCGTGCCTGTAATCCCAGGTACTGGGGAGGCTGAGGCATGAGAATTACTAGAACCCGGGAGGCGGAGGTTGCAGTGAGCCAAGATCGCACCACTCACCACTGCACTCCCACCTGGGCGACAGAGCAAGACTTGGTCTCAAAAAAAAAAAAAAAAGAAAGAAAAAAAGAAAAGAAAAGAAAAACAAAACAAAAAATATCCAGAACCAAACACCTTGCTCCATCCAAAGCCTCCCATGTCCTGTATCTCAAATACCCTTAAGAATTCCACCATTGACTCAGCCTCCCAAGTTAGACACCTGCTCTACCCTGATGCCAAAGTCTTCTTTAAAAATTATAAATCATATTATATTACTCCCTACTTAACCTTACAGTGATTCATAATCACCTGCAAAAGTAGGTCCAAACTTCTTCCTGTAGATTGCATCCAAAGCCCAGAAGGCTCTGGTTTCTTCCTATATTTCAGATCGCCATTTTTTCCCCTTTGATCCCTCTTTCCACCACTGTACCCCTATGCCCTCCAGTATTCCTCCAGCATACTAAGCCTGAAGATGCCTTTCCTCCATGTGTGACTGCTCAAACATCACTCCCTCTGTGAATCCTTTCCTGGATTTCTCCTCCTCCCCCTTTCTGTGTTGATTTTATAGTTTTTACACTTTTATCCTTCCATATTTCAAACAGTTTTGTAATGATTTCTTTTCATGTCTGTGTGATAGATTTGAGTCCTTGAGGAGAGGGAGTCTGCCATTTATTGTCTTTCATCTTTATGTCTCTAGCTTCCAGCACAATGTCTGTCATTTAATGGGCATTCAATGCTTAATAAATAGGTAATTGAATGAATGGATTTAGATGCCTGGGTGTTTTCTTTCTACTTGTATTCTATTCCCCACATCCTCTCCAAAGATTTCAGCATCATCACGACATATTATCCTGTGTCTTCCTTCTGAAGATTTAAATTATAGTGATCACCAAATCCATGTTGATATGATAACAATGGTTAAGAAGTTTGAATGTGTTATTTTCTCTAAGCAATACAGTTATATATTAATCAGAATCTCCCAGAGAAAGCCCCTTAGAGCAGGCAGTTCCATAAAAGGAATATCAGGAACTTCTGCAGGCTGGATGAGGACATACACTGAGTGAACAAGTCTGTCAACTGCTCTAAAGACACTGTCAATGCCATATAAAAGCTGGCCTTGTTCATCTAGCAGATCATGGGAGTGAGACAGTCCAGTGCCTCTCTGCCCCTACAATATATGAAGAAAAGGGAAGAAACACACATTGCCTCCTGGCAGATTAGGGGAGGACTTCTTGTACATTTTTAGCAAAATCTGATTTCAGACCCGGTAATTAGACAAAAGGGTCAGCAAACTATGGTCCATGGGCTACATCTGCCCACTGCATGTTTTTGTAAATGAAGTTTTATTGGGACACAGCCATACCTATTCACTTTTGCATCATCTATGGCTGCTTTTGCACTTTGATGAAAGAGTTCAGTAGTTGAGACCGACACTGTCTGACCCACAAAATCTAAAATACATACTATCTAGCCCTTCCTAGCAAACATTTGCCAACCCCTAGAAAACTTTTAAAAAAATGACGCTTTTTGACTTGAAATTTTTATAATCTTCTGTTTATTGTCAATAGGTGCTGCTAATTTTCAAAAAATGACTTAGAATCCTCAAATAAGTATACAGCCTTATATGCTGCTTAGACACCAAAGCTATGATAAGATTTGTCAGTTCTTTGTATCAGATGGGTTCAATTCTTGACATCAGCTAATGTTATAAAATTAACTACAAAAATGGTTGTAATAGAACCGAATCTAAGACTCTTTTTAATAAAAAAGATCACCATTGCTGGTGAGAAACCTATACGGAATGGGTGAGATGCCATTGCATTTATCTGAAGTTTCGTCTTTATAATCAATAATCATACACAATCCTAGTCAAGAAACTCATCTTATAGTCCTTGGGGATTGAACACTGTGAAAATAAACTTTTACTCTTCGGATGTGCTTGGATTTTGTTTTAAATTAAGAACTACAAAAATATATATCATTTCTAGTGGTAGAGGAAAATATTGCCACCCAGAACTTTCTGAATGCCTCTTTCTGCCCTAGGTCCATTTGTGATGAACACCAATGAAGAGATTTCTCAAGCCATTCTTGATTTCAGAAACGCGAAAAATGGGTTTGAAAGGGCCAAAACCTGGAAATCAAAGATTGGGAACTAGTGGAAAGCAGAAAAGCAGGTCTCGATGTGTCCTAGAATTTTGCCATTTGTGAGATTGAGCCATTGAAGGCATTCCATTTCTAAAGCTTATTTAGCCAGTGCTTCTAAAGAATTCCACACTAAAGTGATAACATGGTTTTTGTAACAATAAATGTAGGATATTTCCTGGCACATGCAAATAAACCTAATCATTGTTTCTTTAAAAATCAGTGTTTTCATTTGAAATACTTAAGTTACTAAGCTTCTGTTTAAAAAGTCGTTTTGTGTATGTTTGCCTTTTTTTGCATGTATGGATGGATGTTTTTATTATTTTTGTGCATGTGCAGGTTTTAAAAATCATATTTGATTGCTTTCTGTGTGTCATTGGCAGTAGATGCATGAGCATCTGAGGTCCCTTCTTAAGCAATCCTACTGAGATACAAAGGTCAAAGCTATGTGCTGGGGTTTCATGTTACAGGTTATCTGCTTTAAAATAACGGCAGCCCTGAACATTTGAGTCAGTTCTTAAAACTGCCCTGCTATTGGTAGGGACGCAACAGGATTACAGCCAAGACTTCTCTGCATTTTCTGCCAAAATCTGTGTCAGATTTAAGACACATGCTTCTGCAAGCTTCCATGAAGGTTGTGCAAAAAAGTTTCAATCCAGAGTTGGGTTCCAGCTTTCTGTAGCTGTAAGCATTGGTGGCCACACCACCTCCTTACAAAGCAACTAGAACCTGCGGCATACGGTGGAGAGATTTTTTTAATTTGCTGGACATGAAGTAAATTTAGAGTGCTTTCTAATTTCAGGTAGAAGACATGTCCACCTTCTGATTATTTTTGGGCATGAGAACATTTTAATTTTTTTCACCTCTCTCTCCCCACCCCTAAGATTGTGCAAAAAAAGTGTACCTTGCCTAACTGAAATAATTTCATTGGATTTTGATCAGAACTGATTATTTGGTTTTCTATGTGAAATTTTGAGGTTTCAAACTTTCCTTCGGGAGAATGCCTTTTGAAACAATTTTCTCTAGCTGCCTGATGTCAACTGCTTAGTAATCAGTGGATATTGAAATATTCAAAATGTACAGAGAGTGGGTAGTGGTGAATATTTTCATGATGTTGTACGTCCAGCTGGTGCAGGGCTCCAGTAATGAACATGGACCAGTGAAGGTAGGTAAGCTCGGTTTTTAATGTGATGAAGTTCTTTTTATTGGCTCATACAGAGGACTTTGTTCGCCCTATTTTTGAAACAATATGAAAATGCAGAACCATCCTAGTAGTGGACTGGACAGGATATATCCTGCATTTGTTAGTGACTGTTCTGTTTCTTAGTCTTATTAGACTTCTGGCCATGAGTATTTGAAAATGCTGGGGGTGGGGGGTTGGTTGTTTTTTGAAGTTATGGTAGAATATGAGCAGTCTGGAATCTTTTTGGATGGAGAAATTTCTCCTCGGTTGCATATGCAGATGGCATAGTGGTTTTTTTAATGAAACGTTGATTTGTTTTTATGACTGAGAACTTTGTGGGCCATTTATTTTCAGGTCTTTGTGAGCAGCAGAGGTTAGTTTATTCGTTTGGTAAATTGAAAATTGCAGTGCTTTCTGTGGACATTTTCTATCTGCTTTTGCAAATTACCAATTGCCGCCATCCAGAAAAATGTTTTCTTAGAGAGTGTTTGGTTTTTTCGCTTCTTGAAAGGTGTAAAATTCAACACTAATCAAATCTTTGGTTCTATGAGCAAGCATCAAATAGAGCTTAACGAACTGAGAGTAATGCAAAAAATTAACCAGAATATTGCTGACTGCTGGAACAATACTTAGCCCAATTTTATGCATTTCATAGATTATATATATTTTAAGCTTCTGTGTTGAAAATGATTCGGATGTAATTGTTTTGACTGAAGTGGTGCTAAATCATTATTGATTTAGGAACTTCTGGCCTTGAAAAGACAATCAAATGTGAGTTTGAGTTTTTGTAGCTGTTGTTTAGGACATGCATTTTCAACAGGGGTGATATCGCCCCCAGCAGGGGAAAATTGGTTCGTGGAGGGATGAAAAAGTTTTACTGTTTTGATACATCACACACAGACGTACATAGAGTACATATGGTATGTATTTTAAAATACGGTATACATTCAAATTTCACAGGGGAAAAATGTCTTCAAAGGCTCCTGGCTGGCGTTGGTGGCCTGGCGAGGGTGGGGGTTGATATTTAAAAATGTTGAACACTGAGCTGGAGGTGAGTAGGAAGTCACCTTGTCTGGCAGCCAGCACTTTTCTAACTTTTCAAATTCCAAATGTACATGGGAGAAATCACAGTGTTCGGCTCCATTTTACTGCCACCAGCCTTGGTATTGGATCTCAAGGCCAGATCGTAGGTAAATGGGAATCTGAATGTAAGCACAGGTAACAGGAGAAAACAGTCTGACTTGTTTGAAGCAAGTAAGACTTTTCGGACTGTCCAGCTTTTTTGTAAGTTCATAAAACGGAAATCCTTTAGATGTGCTGGGCTCCTCGAGTATTAAAATATTTCCATTTTCCTTGTAAAACATCACTTTATCTGATGCTATAATAAAGGAGACTCTGAATTGTTGGACAGAAGTCATATTCTTTAGGTTGCTCAGCTCTTTTAAAGAGCACAAGCTCCAAGAATGTCTCAGGTGTCCTGGGCACTGTGAAGTTTTATTTATTTATTTATTTGAGACGGAGTCTCACTCTGTCACCCAGGCTGGAGTGCAGTGATGCAATTTCGGCTCACTGCAACCTCTGCCTTCCGGGTTCAAGCGATTCTCCTGCCTCAGCCTCTCGAGTAGCTGGGATTACAGGCACATGCCACCATGCCGGGCTAATTTTTTGTATTTTTAGTAGAGACAGGGTTTCACTGTGTTAGCCAGGATGGTCTCGATCTCCTGACCTCGTGATCTGCCCACCTTGGCCTCCCAAAGTGCTGGGATTACAGGCGTGAGCCACCGCGCCCGGCCGGCACTGCGAAGTTTTAAATGCTTTGAATGTACTGTTAATATATAAATTTGTTGAATGGAGCAACCAAGGAAAGCAGCTGAATTTGCATGTGACAGAAAACAAGTCGTTACACGTGGAGGATGCAGCATCATATACTTACTAATATGATTAGCAATTTTTTTCATTCTATGCTTACTAATATGATTAGCAATTTTTTTCAGAATATATCAGAATTTCCTTCAAAAAGTGAAGCTACATATACTGAACTTATATCCACCCAACCCGTCGCTCAATTAAATTATTTCTGATATGAAGGAAAGGATTGCCTATAGCTAAACAGAAGTTTTGGCATAGATACGACTGAGTGGTAAGGGATAATGAGGTATATAATATTGGTTATAGTTTTCTTTTTTCCCCAACTTTTAAGAAAAGAAAATCTAAGAGGAAATAATGTTTCTAAACATTAAAGTTCTTCTTGTTAAAATTAAAATGTAGTGTGAAAACATATTCATGGTGGTAGCGGTTTAGGGTGGTGGTATTTTAATTTTTTTTTTTTTTTTTTTTTTTTTACTTTTTGAAATAATATTATAAGAAATTCATGGTCTTCCTCAGTACTTGGTCCATATGTATTTCTTTCTCCTCACCCTCCCCTCTTCTTTTTTTTTTTGAGACGGAGTCTCGCTCTGTCGCCCAGGCTGGAGTGCAGTGGCGCGATCTCGGCTCACTGCAAGCTCCGCCTCCCAGGTTTACGCCATTCTCCTGCCTCAGCCTCTCCGAGTAGCTGGGACTACAGGCGCCCGCCACCACGCCCGGCTAATTTTTTTGTATTTTTAGTAGAGACGGGGTTTCACCGTGGTCTCGATCTCCTGACCTCGTGATCCGCCCGCCTCGGCCTCCCAAAGTGCTGGGATTACAAGCGTGAGCCACCGCGCCCGGCACATCCTCCCCTCTTCTAACCACTTCTTTTCCAGAATGGATGGTGATGCCAATTTTGCTCCTAGGTTGTCTTCCAGCCACCCCCAGCCCAGTTTTCACTTTCTAGCTTTGAACATTGTCCAGTTTTCCAGCTTAGACTAGCATTCCCTCTATGATAGTTCTAGGTGTCTGTGAAGATTTTTTTTTTTCCTGTAGCAATCATGAAATAGCTACTAGTGCTCTGGACGATTGTGCTTAATGCCATTTGGGTGTAAGGCCTCCTAATTTCATTAGTCTTACCACTTGTGCTTGCAAGGATAGCTGTTTGGAGTCAGCAGTGCATGGAACATGTGAACTGAGACAAATCTGTTTGAAAATCTCAACTTAAGATTTCAAATCCACTGTGTATACTATTTAGCTGTTAAGTTTCTCAGTCTAAGAAGAACACGTTTTCCTCTAGAAATAAGGTTAACCCAGTACCTATGCATGGTTCATTAATATAATCAGATTACGGCCTAGATGTGGAATTTATTTCTGTTTCTATTTTCTCCAACTTTTTAATACAGCTCAGACAGTCATATGCAGTTGTACACAATGTGCACTGCACAACTCTAGGGTGCTCCATGCATATAGACACATCTGTATGTGACAGCCCTAAGTACAATGTGGTAGACACTCTGGACATTTGGTAAATAAGTATCTACATCTTCACTCTCCTCTCATTCACATTGGCCTTCTGGCCAGCACTATTTCTGGTTTATTTAATAAACAATTCTTGTCCCCAGAAATTTTGCGAGTCTTCTGAAGATGCTGGGGAAAGCCAGCCTTCATAAATCTTTTCAATGTCACTAATGAAGACATGTCACTATTGCAGCAAAGGAATACCAGGCCATGGTAGGCTTTCACAACTTTTTTCTGACAGAATTTGTTTCTTTCTGCTTTATCTTCCCTGTATACTATCTTTTTTTATCCACCTTCTTTCTTAATTACACTGGTAGAAGAATATTGATGGGTGATGGAGTCGTTCACATTCTGTGTAAGACTAGAATCAGTCCAAGATCCACAGGAACGTGGGATACTTCTTTCATTAGAAGCCACGTGGCTCACAAGACTTCTTTACCTTTGTGTTACTTGCCTTCTCCTGAAATTGTCTTTACGGTGAATCAAATAACAAGGACTGAGGTGTATTTTCCATATTTAATTCCAGGAAGCAGTCCCACTCCTACTCCCTGCCCTATTTCCAGTTCCAAAGTCATGTACAGGGAAGTCCATTGACTTTGATGTTGGTCAAATGGCCCAGCAAGCTCTTGTCCACTTTTCTGTCAGACACAGTCCTTGGCACAAAAGACATCTGAAATACTTTCCATTAATTTCTTCTTTATTTATGACCTTGTAGTTAAGTGTGTTGAATTATATGCTTCTATACACATCTGTTTTAAGCCAGTTACTCACTTATAACTGGTGACTGAAACATTTATATCTCTATAGCATATCATTGGTACCCAGGATACAATGGAACCCTCAATATCTTACATCTTCAATATAGTACTTCCTTGTATGACTTATTTCTTAACATAAAAATCCTGTTTTAGACCTGTGGATAAACCTTTACTATAAATCCCAAAGACAATTTCTGGAATGAGAATATAGTATTTGCCCACACACATGATTCCATGTAGAACTTGAGGTAATAAGATCTGGGACTCCCAGATACAGTTATTATTACCACAGTTGGATAGAGATGCTACAGAAATAGGCACACAAATGACAGTAAAATTGTTTCTGAGCACATTTCTAGGCTCAACTTTTTTCTACAACTTAGGGTGAACAGAGGGAGTGGAAACTGTATAATTGGGAATGTGACTGAGATGAGACAAAGATGGGATGGAAGCATTTCTTCTTCCTTTGCTTTTCTGGTGGTGCGTTCACTTTTCTGTCTTCCTTGCCGCTAGTTCTTGCAGTCCCTACGAAGACACTAGGGCATTAGACAGCAATCACACCCTGAGGCCCCCTGCTACTGCATCATGAAAGCCTTAGCTGGTTGTGATGTCCTGGTTCATAAAGAATCTCCCTTGTCTCTCATTAGAGCTTTCTAATATTTGACAATTCATTCATTTATTTTTTTCAACAGGTATTTATTGGGCACCTATATATCTAGGCACTGATCTAGGGACTGGGAATGAAGCAGGAAACAAGTCTAGGGGCTGGGAATGCAGCAGGAAATAAGACGATGTTTCAATTCTCTTGGAATTTGCATTCCAAGTGTGATGGGTAGAGGCAGACAATATGCAAATCTGTAACATGTCAGGTGTGATAAATGCTGTGAAGAAAATCAAGTAGGGGGAGCGGATACAGTACTGAATAAATCAGAGGAGACCTTTCTGATTCAGTTATGTCTCTACAGAGTCCTGAAGGAAATAAGAGAGACAGAGGCAACCATCAGTGCAGTGGCCATGGTGGGCACAGCAAGTTAGCTTCGATGCCTGGGTATTAGCCAGGGAGCTGGTGCAGCTGGAGGTGGGGTGAGTGGAGACCAGAAGTGCAGTTGTTGAGGTTGGAGAAGTAGCCAGGGAAGATCATGTAAGATGTGACTGTGTTCCCATAAAACTTTATGGACACTAAAAATTGAATTTTATGTAATTTTCCTGCATCATGAAATTTTTTTAAAAAAATTTGTTTCGATCATTGGAAAATGTAAAAAATTGTTCTTAGCTAACAGACCATACAAAAACAGGCTGCAGGTTAGATTTGGCCCATGGGTCATAGTTTGGCAATTGTGTTATATATAAATTATTACACATATATATACATACAATTTATATATAAATTATGTTATATATAAATTGATATATTTTATCTTCATATATTTGAGATATATGAAGATATATTTTATCTTCATCATGGTACACATCCATACCTGACATGTTTTATTTGCCTGTGTATACATTTATTGCTTTGTCGCCATCTACTAGAATACAAGTTTTTTGAGAAAAGGATCTCTTAATTGTCCTATTTACTGCAGCATCCCAATCACCAGTGAAAAGCCTGTAATAGAGTAGATACTAAAAACAGTATTTGTTGACTGATTGATGGACTAGACCTCAGGATTTTTAGATAGCCAGGATCAGGATATGAACTACTCCATTAAATCATCTCCAACATCTACTCTCATGATGGCTTGTCTGACTTCATGATTTAAAAAAAAATTCTAAAGCATTTTTAAGGCAGTATATTCACCCTGTGCTATTTTCCTGTGGGCATAGGATAGGATTTGTGTGGATGTATCAAAGACTTCTCCACTGTCCTTCCAGGCACAAGCCATCCTATAAGGCGTTCCATTTTAGGAGCCACAGGTATAGAAGGAAGTCATCTGAGCCCATTATTCCAGCCTGTTGGTAACAGAAAGAGAGATGAGCAAAGTAGCATCTGGCTGCACAGGGGTCTGGACAAAACTTCAACATCTTGATGTTTTCCTTCATCCCTGAGATCCTTAGAAATGCTACCTACGCTTTCATTTTATGCTAGGTTGTTTGTAAAATCATGGTAAATTGTGGCAAAATACTCTAGTCAGATACTTTATCAGGTTAGGCCAGGATATGCTGTGAAAACAAACACCCCCAAAATCTTGGTGGTTCATAAACAACAGAGACTTATTTATTGCTTATACCACATGACCAGCCTGGTTCGTCTGGGGTCAACTCCACATGGGGATGAAGCTGGCTGAGTATCCGATCTTGAATGTTAGGAATCACTATGACAGAGGGAGGGAGAGCCCCAGAGAGCCTCACCCTGGCACTTAAATTCTCTGGCCCAGAAGTGACACATATTACTTCTAGTTGCAGCCCCTTGACCCACTGCCCCATCTAGCCACAAAGGGCCAGGAAGTGCAGTCCCACCATGCGCCCAGAAGGCAGAGAGATGGAAATATTTGACAAACCGTATTAAGAGACTGTGACACATGATGAGTTTTTCACATTGGTGACTTCTAAGTGCTTCTGAACACACCTTTGACTGTAGAATGTCAAAAACATTCCCAATTTTACAGCATTGCTGGAAAATGAATTGTATTGAGACAACTTGGGAGGAGTAGAAGGAGATAGAATAAAAAAAATTCACCGATTTCTGTCATGTGTCATGCCTCCTTTAATGCATGGAAGAACGTATACTTTGCTTGGAAAATCACATTACCACATTCAGAACAACTTTAGTGAAGATGGGAAACAACCGTGGCTGGTCAATGGGGTAAAGTGTGCTGAAGGAAGACAGGTTTATTTCTCAGGAGGCATCTTCTCCCTGGGAAAAGGAAAGACACATATTCATCCAGTAAATATTTGTGGAATGTCTACCATGTGCCAGGCATATGAGTGGAAATGATGTTTTTATAAAATAAAGATGTCTTAAGTATTTGCATGTCTTACTAACCGTCAGGGAGTTCAATTTGGCCAGTGGGAAGGATAATTTTATGCCTGAAACTTTAGTAATGTAAATTTTTATGCTGATTCTCTTTTTGTCATTCACTGAGTATTCCTAAGTAACTATAACATTCACATATTAGAGATAAGTATTGGTTTCCTGAAATCTAGGTTTGGCTAACGTTGCTTCTGGAAAGAGAAAATGACGTGTGTTGAATGTCCCTATGGCAAATTCTTGCTGTTACTTACTGTCCCATTATGGAGAATGTTAGAAAGAGTGTGATTTTGATTGAATGAATATGCTAAAAAAAAAACCCTAAATAAGAAACTGCACAAAAAGAACAGAGTGGAATGAAAAAGTGAAAACAACTTTGCAATGGTGTGCTTCAGTTAGAAGTACATTGTCACAGCAAGACTAGGGATGATTGGGCTTCTTAGAGAGTGCAGAGGATGTTGATAAGGAAGAGGAAGAGGAGATCAGTGGATTTTGATGTGGGATACTAGATCCTTAGGGGAGAAATGTGAAAGAGGGTATGCTGGGCTGACTGCCACTGGCATAGCAAGGCTGCTTTGTAGAAGGGACAATAAAGTTTTGCATAAGGATTCTTTTCCCATCCAATGGATTATGCTATACTTTCTCTGGAATAGGGCTGTAGCAGTTAGCTATTGCCACAATAATGCTGTGTAACAAAGCAGTCCAAATTTCAGTGGCTTAAAACATCACTACCTTGTTCTCACTTATGTCTCCAAGTCAGCTGGGAGTCAGAGGACTAAGGCTCAAGGCATAGGTTTGGTGCAGGTCAGCCCCATGTGTCTCTCATCCTCCTTTGATCAGTGGGCTAGCAGGAGCATGTGCTTGCAGTGATGGTGGAAATAGAAAAACGTGCAATCATAGGCGAGTTTCAAGCCTCTCCTTGCATCATGTCTTGTAATGTCTCATTGGTCAATAGGGCTGGGAAATATATCCCTCCCTCAGAGAGTTAGAAGTGGAAATGAAATTGTTTTTAACAATAGCCTAATCACCATAAAGGCTTTGGGTGGCACACTGGGCCCTTGATCTTGGAGATCAGTGATAGACTGTAACAGACCTCAGAAACCCCTTGGGGTTATTCAGAGCATACTTCTAGAAGGTCTGGGGTTGTCTTGCCATTCAAGCCCATCCCACACCCATCTGCCCCCACATATCCTAAGCACAGTTATGTCAAGTGAGACCAGAGGCATTTGAGTGGAGCACAGATTTCAAACACATAAAGGCAGGGCATGGCCATCTCCCCCAGTGCTAGATGATCTGGCTGGGAGAAAACCACAAGCAGTTGTCATCAAATTGGAGGATGTGGAGGTCCCAGGCATTTAGTCCCCTAGTATGTCCTTAAAAAACCCAGACAGCCATGCACACAAACTCACACAAATGCACACGCACACACACATATATTCACACACACACTCTTTTCCTGCATTTGTAGTTCCTTTCCTCAGTCTAAGTTTAATTAAACAACTTGGATTTCATATATATTCATTTGAATATAGAATTGCGTAAAGAAAAGAGCCACCAGAACCACCAATGGTAGCATGAGGCCTCTGAAATGAAAGACGAGCCCACCCCAACCTTAAACTGCCAGGTTTCTGGATTTCAGAGAAGCAAGATCAGACCCTTGGCAAGTTCCATCTGAGCAGCCACAGCAGCCATAGCTACAGCAATAATTATTAGCAAGTGTGCATTCTCCCTGCCCTAGTTAGTACACCCTATACCATCAGGTGTCATCTGTTCTAGGTAAAGTCAGACCCTAATAACAAAACATCAAAATGTAAAATGTGGGTTGTTTTTGTCTTTACACACTTCTAAAGACATGTAAAGCCTGAGCAGATACCTTAAAATTCATCTTCTATCTGAAAATACCTCCTAGAACAATTTTAAAAAGGAGATGGAGGCAAGGTGGAGAGAAAAAGTTTGTCTTTGATTTACCCTGGGAAATTTGTCTTTTAAAAAATTTTTTAATGTTTATTTACTATGATTGGAATTGCCGTGTCTTGCTCTTTTCAAGCTCACCTGTCTGGCTCCTAAGGAATATCAGCAGCCCTAAAACACAGACTTCTAAACCCCAACACATAGGACACACCTATGTGTGGAAAGAAAGGAAAGAGGAAGGAAAGAAAGGAATGCAACATTTATTGTGTGCCTACCGTATACCTGACCCTTTCCTACATATGACCACATATAATCTCTTCATGAGCTTTATGAGGTGACCTATTATTAACAATGCTGCTTTATAAATGAGGAAACCAAGCCTTAAGGAAGTCAAATACCATATCCTCAGTCAAATAGCTAAAAAAAAAAAAAAAAAAAAAGAAAGAAAGGGTAGTGCCTGGATTCAAAGACAGCTTATTTTTTTAACTTATAGAGTAAAATGGATTTTTTCCCTTTTGGTGTGTAGTTCTATGAATTCCAACACATGTATAGATTTATATAACCACAACCATAATTAGGATACAGAACTATTCCATCACCCCCCCAAAAATTCACTTACGTTATCCTTTTATAGTCAGATCCTCCTCCCAGCCTCCCAACCTCTGGCAATCACTGATCTGTTCTCCTTCACTGTTGTTTTGTATTTTTGGTTCACTGTCATTTTGGTTTTTTGGGAATGTCATATAAATGGAATCATACAGTATGCAACAGTTTGAGATTGGTTTCTTTCATTCATACTGCCTTTGAGATTCTACCAATATCCCAGTAGTTCATTCCTTTTTATTGCTGAGTAGTATTCCATTGATTGCTGAACCATTCACCCATTGAATGACACATAAGTTGTTTCTAGTTTTTTGGCTATTTTGAATAAAGCTACTACAAACATTCATGTACATGTATTTATGTGAACATAAGCCTTCATTTATCAAGGGTAAAATCCCCAGAAGTAGGACTGTTGGGTCATATGGTGAGCATATGTTTATAAGAAACTGCAAACACATTTTCCAGAGTGTTATACCATTCAAAACCAGTTTTGAACAATTCAAATCTATGCTTTCTCCTTTCCAGTAAGCGGTTTCTCCAGATGACAGAGTGGTTTACTATATTAGGCAAAGCTTCATCTTGGGGAATGTTATTTCCAACTGAGAGCTATGGGAGGCAAAGTCACAAAACTTCAGCTCAGACTCACAAATCTAACTTGACCTGGGAAGATACCTCGACAGGTGGGGGAGGGAGAACATCTGCTGAGGAAGGCTGGGAGTGGAGTGAGACATGCTACTTGGACCCCAAAACCAGGAAAAATTTGGTGGTTTTGGTTGAGCCTGAACCATCAGGTTAAACAGGAAATGCAAAATGCTCTTCCAGTGAAACAGAAGAAGTTGCTAAGAGGTAGAGGGAACATGGAATTATTTTTATTGCAACCGAATTCACCTCCCCAAACCCACTGCAAAGGGAAATTGCTGACTGCAGTGTCCCTGAGCTCCAGGGTGAGTAAGAAGAGAACCACACCCCCCAGGGAACACTTGTAAATTTTTAAGCAAATCTAGGGAAAGTTGTGTGAAATGTGTCCCTTCCATAACTCACCCTAAAGCTTCTGGGTATTCTAAATATACAAATTCTATTCATCACACCCTTTTATCACCAACCTTCCTGAAGACATATTGCCAACACAACTTGACAAAGAAAATAGCACCAACAGCTCTTTAAAGCCCTGGAAGGATAGTCTCAGACCCATGGCTCTCAAGTGGTCCGGGGATGAATTTAGCAAAGCTGGCCTCCTTTTCCATATATATAGAACAAGAGGATTGTTAATAGCATGGGATTGGAATGGCTCAAGAAAAGCTTTTTGCAGCTCTTTGAGAAAAGTAGCCAGGGACCCCCCTTAAACCTTCTTTGCTGACAGCCTTACAGCTCAAAACCAGCATTGGAACCGGCTAGGTACTCCCAAACCAAAGCCTCTTCCACTTGGCATGTATATTTATATTCTCATATCTTCTTTCAAATACCTTTTAGGGTTGCCTTTTGAAAGGATTATAATTTATACTTTTTTGTTGAATTCAGTAGGTTAAAGCAGTACCTATTATCTTTCATTTTATTTTGAAAAATTGGTTGGTTTGGCTTTTTGGGAATTTGAGAGGCAATTTAGTCTGTCATTTAGGATGGCATCGTGTAAGGCAGCCAACTTCATCATGCTGTTTAGCCTGAAAAGCGATATTGTTGATGTTCAACCTTGAAAAAGTTGTACAGGTTGGGAGCTGACCTGCAAACGGTCAAGTATCTTGATATAGGAAAAGGATTTACAAATCCAGGTCAGCAAGATACTCATACAAATATTTTGAACCCAAGGTATACATCAAATAGATTTAAAGACTAAGACTATTTCTGAGCATGCATCGACCATTTGAAGACTAGTGGACTTGTATGAAGTTCAGGAGTTAACCTGGCTCTTGTAACTTAAAAACAGCATTTCTCATGCTCTAAATTAGTGGTAGAGAGACGATATAGAGAGTTCCTATATAACCCTCACCCGTCTTCCTCTAAGGCTAACGCCTGGGAAGTTTTTTTAAAAACTCCTGATGGCAAAGCTGCAGCCCAGACCCAAAAAATGAGAATCTCTGAGATTAGGATTGGAGCATCAGTATTTCTTTGAAGCTTATTCCCAGGTAGATTCAAGAAGAAGCCAAGATTTTGAACCCCTGCTTTATTTTTTTTTTGTGAGAGCTTTAATGGCACAAAATGTTTATAGCTACAAGTTATACATGTATTGTAAATTGTATATAACGATACAGAGTGCTAACTAAATAGATGGAGAACGCATAATCACTTTGGCTCAGTTAATCCAATAATTTCCACAATGGGTTCATGAAAAAACTCATCTGACTGGCTAAGTCTTCAATTCTCATTTTTTTAAGAATAGTAAATATTTTTACTGCAATCACAGGAACTTGTTGCACTTTCCAATGTGCAAGTTTGTGCAGTTTTGCTCTTGATTCTATTTACAAACATCTTGAGCCAGTTTTCATCAAACATATGAAAAATGAAGCCTGCCTTTTTGTC
>NW_026652282.1:12140495-12170529 GCF_009828535.3 Hylobates moloch | reverse complement strand
TTTTTTTTTGAGACAGAGTCTTGCTCTGTCGCCCAGGCTGGAGTGCAGTGGCGCGATCTCGGCTCACTGCAAGCTCCGCCTCCCGGGTTCCCGCCATTCTCCTGCCTCAGCCTCCCGAGTAGCTGGGACAACAGGCGCCCGCCACCACGCCCGGCTAATTTTTTGTATTTTTAGTAGAGACGGGGTTTCACCGTGTTAGCCAGGATGGTCTCGATCTCCTGACCTCGTGATCCGCCCACCTCGGCCTCCCAAAGTGCTGGGATTACAGGCGTGAGCCACCGCGCCCGGCCCTCTATTTACAAATATCTTAAGCCAGTTTTCATCAAACATATGAAAAATGAAGCCTGCCTTTTTGTCCCCAAATTGTAAATAGGCGTAAAGGTTTTTAAACATTAATCTCACAATTTCAACAGTTAATTGTTGAATTCTCCTTTCCAATACACAATGTTTTCGTTCAACACAAATCTGGGTAGTAGTAAAACGTTCATCCTGTGTGTTAGGGCTACAGATACATACTACATGCTCTCCTAATAAATTCTACTGTGATGATGTATTCATTTTTTAAGTAATTTTCCATAATTTCACTGATGCTTTAAGAAAAAGAGCAACACTATGTTTCTTTTTTTTTTTCTTCTTTTTTTTTTTGAGACGGAGTCTCGCTCTGTCACCCAGGCTGGAGTGCAGTGGCGCAATCTCGGCTCACTGCAAGCTCCGCCTCCCAGGTTCACGCCATTCTCCTGTCTCAGCCTCTCCGAGTAGCTGGGACTACAGGCGCCCGCCACCACGCCCGGCTAATTTTTTGTATTTTTTAGTAGAGACGGGGTTTCACCGTGGTCTCGATCTCCTGACCTCGTGATCCGCCTGCCTCGGCCTCCCAAAGTGCTGGGATTACAAGCGTGAGCCACCGCGCCCGGCCCACTATGTTTCTTTTTAACGTTGAAAGAAATCATAAATATACCCAGGTTCGATGGCACTACTGATAGAACTGCTGCTGAACTTGGAAAGAGCACAATGGACTAGCTGTAAGAAGTCAGTTTCAGGTAAAGAATAATTTTACTTTTCCCTCCTGTAATACCAATTTCATACTGTAGCAGTTTAGCTAGTCAGTTCTTCTAACTTTCTGTCCTTTCCAATTTTATTCAGGCTTTTCAAAAATCAGTGAGCCATCAGATTTACTTTCTTCCCAAATAAATTCAAATATGAACGCTTGAAATAAATAGGTTATAGAAGGCAAATCAAGTGTTATCGGGTTTAAGATTAAGACAGAAACATGGTCTAATAAAAAGATGTCCAAAATTATTTAGACATCAAATGCTAGAAAGAAAAAAGAAAATTACTTGCAAAGCTATTTAGGATATATCATCTTTCTTAAAGATTGCCAGCTATATTATTGAAAAAAAGATAAAAATTTTCTTGCTTAATCTGCATGTTATTTTCCACTATAACACATTAATTTTACAAACGTTGATGTGAGAGAGAAGAGTTAGATAGTTTCTGCAAACTGGCAAACCTGGCTGTGATAGTGCTTTTATTCAAGTTGACCTGATGCACTTTATAGATTGCTAGTTTTAAAATTAACAATGTGAACCCCTGCTTTAAACCCTTCTCAAAGTGCAGTCAGCCAATCAACAGTATTGCCGTCACCTGGGAACTTGTTAGACCCCACTTTGTCAAACTCATTTCCTGGTATGACAATGAATCTGGCTACAGCAACAGGGTGGTGGACCTCATGGTCCACATGGCCTCCAAGGAGTAACGCTCCAGGACCAACAGCCCCAGTGAGAGCATGAGAGAAAGAGAGAGGCCCTCAGCTGCTTGGGAATCCCTGCCACACTCAGTCCCCACCACACTGAGAATCTCCTCTCCTCACAATTTCCATGCAGACCCCCTGAAGAGGGAAGGGTCTAGGGAGCCCCACTTGGTCATGTACCACCAATGAAGTTCCCTGTACTCAGCCAAAAAAAAGAAAAAAAGAAAAAGAAATGCAGCATCCTGTCTTGCCCCAAACCCACTGCATGAGAATCTGCATCTTAACAAGATCCCCCGGTATGCACATTAAGTTTTGAGAGGCAGTACCACATATAAAATATTCAACAGACCACACAAACCTGGGCCCAATTGCTATTTGTCAGATACATGTATGTATTTATTACTTATAAATTCCTTCATCAGATATGTATTACGTGCTTATTACTTTAAAAAGATGAATCAGACACATATCCTACCCTCAAAGAGATCTCAGTCTAGGAAGAGAAATACAAGGTGTTCATAAATAATATAGTCTAAGTTAGGGACTTCATAAAATGCTTGATGGAAGAAGTAGCATTTATTTTGGACCTAGAATGAGAACTGAAAGAAGATATTCAAAAGACAAGTGATGTAGTGATGTAGTTTGAATACATGAATAATCTCAGGGTTACTTTTTCTATAGCTTTTGGTGAATCAAATTGTTTATTCATACATTTAATAAATATTTATCGAGCTCTTACTATTGCTATAAGACAGATACCATTACTGCTCAGGTGGTTTTTACGACCTAGTGGGAAAGACAAGCAGATAACAAGAAATGACACAATTCATTAGTGTTACTGGTCGTGTTGTGAAGGACAAGGATGGGGTGCTAGAAATCCATGTGACGGACCAGACCTAGGCAGGGGTGGGAGTTATGGAGGAGGTTTCCCTGAGTAGGTAACATCTAAGCTGAGAAAGATTTAGTTAGACAAAGAGTGAATGGCATTCCAGGCAAAGGAAACAGCATGACTAAGGTCAAAACAAGAAGAAATGAACGAAAGAGCAAGTTGATAAAATGGATGTCCAGTAATATTCCATTGTTCAACTATGCAACATTTTTCATTGCCTCCCAAATTGGGTCAAAGCAGCCTGGTCTTCACGCCTCCAGTCCTTCCTCTTTTTAAAAATTTTATACAACTATATTGATATAGAATTTACATACTATAAAATTTCATTCAAGTATATTAGGAAATTTACTGAGTTGTATAGCTATCATCCACATAAGGTCCATTATGCCCCTTTGCAATGAACCCTCCATTCTCACTCCCAGCCTCAGGCAGCCAAAAATCTATTTTCTGTCTCTAGGGGCTGGAAACTTAGGAGTGGAATTAGTTGGTTGCATAATAAATTTAGCTTATTAGAGAACTGCCGAACTCTTTTCCAAAGCAACAATACAATTTTACAATTTCATCAGCCACGTGTGAGGGTTCCTGTTGCTCCATATCCCTTACAACACTTGGTATTGTCAGTCTTTTTGTTTATAGCCATTCTACTGGGTGTGAAGTGGTATCTCATTACACCAGCCCCTCTTCCTAACTTATTTGCCAGATTCCCCACTCCTAAACCTGCTCTATGCCCAACCAAAGTGAACCCCTTGCTGTTTTTTTTTTTCACTGAGGCTCGTTGATATCCCCAAATTATGCCTTTCTTCACTCTTTGAATGTGTTACTTGACTGGATACGTATTTTTGGTGGAAGAGAGGGGCTGGAAATTGAGAGATCAAATTGGTAGGAGTACAGAAGGCTTTTGACTTCCTCACAACATGGGACACTTCTAAGTTTCTCCTACAAACCCCACCACTATACCTTTCCAAATATCTTGCCTGCCATCTTGGTTACCCATGACCTAAATTAATACTTAAGAAGCTATGGAGATGCTCATGCTTCCTCAGGGGAGAATGCTGTGTGAACTTAGAAATTAACAAAAGGAGAAATGACTACCCTTGAAATTGTACCACAGAAAGGAGCATACATTCAAATGATGGTGAAGTCTTATTAAAAAGACTTTAAGCCTCCCAATTTAGAAGCTGGCTTGTGGTAGCCAAGAAATTAGAGAACGATTTGTTATTTAAGAGTGAAATTGCTAGTAGTCTTGAATTAATTACCATAAAAAAGCTCCCGCTGTAATAAAAAGCAGAGATCTGGTAACCCTGCTTCACTTTCTTCCTCTTGATGAAAGCCTTTTAATTATTTTAATTTTGATTAGCACTTCCATCAGAAAATAGGAAGAAATTAGGAGCAATTTACTTGGCAAAGGTTTAGTAATTAAAACCACTGAAATCAATGGTTTAAGTATATATTTGGGATAATCACACTTTTTAATTTTTAATTTTGTCTTACCCAAGTGGATAACAAAGTTCATTATACAAAAATCAACCAGTGCAGAAAGCCGATTGGAAACAAACAACCATTCTTGAACCCTTTGAAAATGTATGCCCTTGATAAATTAGTTGTCAGGTTTCTACTTATGTTTAATTGTTAGTACTTCCACTTAAAATAGCAAAATGACTGTCTGCAATTTCTGTTATTTCAAACTAGGTTTTAAATTCTGGGGTTGAAAGTAAGCTTAAATAACTCTGAGTACTTGAGTAAACACTGCATTTTTTATGATGAGGCAAGTTGTATGAGCCATTTAATTACTTTAATTCAATCCAGAGATTTGATATTTTCTCCTGAGTTCTCACAGTTGGATAGTTTAAAAATATTTCTAAGATTGAATTGAATCCTATAAGAACTATAATAAAACCATACATCTGTCTGTTTTTCTTTCTCTTTCTCTCCTTTCTTTCTTTTCTTTTCTTTTCTTTTTCCTTTCTTTTCTTTTTCCTTTCTTTTCTTTTCTTTTCTTTCTTTTTTTTTTCAAGATCTCACTCCGTTGCCCAGGCTGGAGTGCAAGTGGCGAGATCATGGCTCACTGCAACCTTGACCTCCCCAGGCTTAGGTGATTCTTCCACCTCAGTCTCCTGAGTAGCTGGGAGTACAGGCATGCACCAGCATGTCTGGCTAATTTTTGTATTTTTAGTAGAGACAGGGTCTCACCATGTTTCCAGTCTGGTCTTGAACTCTTGGGCTCAAGCAATCCTCCCGCCTCGGCTTCCCAAAGTGCTGGGATTACCAGTGTAAGCCACCACGCCTGGCCTTGTATTTTTGGATAGTATTGAGTGAAATTTGCCTCAATACATAAAAATCCTTTCAATATGCTTCAACTCTAAAATCTTTAAAAAGCTGCTTGGTTTCATTATTTTCACGTGGAAGCAGCATTGTCACAAAGTTTTGAAGACTGAATTGTATACGGAGTACTGTCCAACTAGAAGAGAATGAATAATCAGGAAAAGAGAGACTACTGACAAATATGACTTAATGGAGAAGCATTCAATTTCAAAGCTGCCAGAGACATTAGCAATTGTTCCGTTTCACCTCCAGATTTCTTAGATGAAGAAGCTGTGGCAAGCCAATTTCACAAACCCAATCTATGATCCTCATGCTCCCCACTCCTCTCTCTCAGAATTTTGCCTTGATTCAAACTTTATAGAAAAGTGAGAAACCACAGGTATGAGCTCACTGAGCTTCCCAGGCAGTCTTGCCATCTACAAACCCATGTCATTCTGTATTTTCCTCTTGTTTCTGACGGTGATCCTCTCATCTAGTCACACTACATCCACTTATCTCTGGCACTTATGTCAAAACAACCCCTCTAGGTCCTGCCTTAGCTCTCCTGCATATGCTTTCTCTTTCTTCCTGTCTGTTGCCTCTTTCCCCCAGCTTATAATTCTCCCGCCTTTATTAAAAACATGCACCCACAGACACACACTCATATCTGGATTCCCAAGTACGATAACCTTGTAGATTCATGTTTTCAGATCATTCTTAGTCCATAGAATATAAAATTGATTGAATGATGGCAAACATCTGCAGATGACAATCATTTACAGAAATGGCACTAAAGCCATGAAGCTGAAGCTGCAGGACTTATGGATCTGAGCTAGAAAACAGGGGCCATCAAAAATTCAGCTTCAGTTGGAAATGGGCTCTTTTAGTGCACTACATCAGATCCATGAAAGAGGAAGGAAGAGTTACTGCTCATTGCTGCCTGGAGCTGTGACTTCTATGAAATTACTTAACAGGGGGCAAAGGAGGAAGTAGATACTTCCTTGCAACTAGGACGTGAGCTGAGCTGATCCCTGAATCATAAATACTCAACAAGATTCAGATTCAGGACCCAGGGAATCATGGGGTACAACCATAAAACTTCTAAATGTTGGAGAAAGAATAATGAGAAAGAAAAATGAATCTCTGAATGAAAATGGAACTACTAACCCAAATTCCAAATCGCGTTGATATAATTATTACTAGGAATGACAGCAACAGAATGAATAATCAGGATATGTCATACCTATAAAGTTAAAATCTAAAATAATTTGAAGAAATACTTAAATATATTTAGAACCCTCAAAGAGATAAAGAAATAATATTCATAAAATTAAAGTGACAAACTAGGGGCCGGGCGCGGTGGCTCACGCCTGTAATCCCAGCACTGTGGGAGGCCGAGGTGGGTGGATCACAAGGTCAGGAGATCGAGACCATCCTGGCTAACACGGTGAAACCCTGTATCTACTAAAAATACAAAAACAAAATTAGCCAGGCGTGGTGGTGGGCGCCTGGAGTCCCAGCTACTCGGGAGGCTGAGGCGAGAGAATGGCGTGAACCCGGGAGGTGGAGCTTGCAGTGAGCCAAGATCGCGCCACTGCACTCCAGCCTGGGCAACAGAATGAGACTCGGTCTCAAAAAAAAAAAAAAAGACAAACTAGGAAGAATATACAGAAATGTAACAGAAAGTAGATAGGAAGAAGAATGAAGTAGAAATGCTTAAATTAGAAATATGGTGATTGAAATTAAAACCTTAACAAAGTAAACTCTAGACTCAACAACAATTGGAGAGTTGGTGATTGGAAAGATGAACCAATTAATTTACCCATAACACATTAGAGAGAGGTGAAGGGGAAAAAATAGCTAAATATAAAAGCACATTTAAGAGACATGTAAGATGATTAAAAGCCTCCAATACTTTTCAAAAAAGAGTAGAGACAATATTATAGGTGGAATAATGAAAATGATAATGGCTGAGAATATTAAAGAATTGAGAATAAAAAAGACGAGTGGCCTCAGATTGAAACTGCCATGAAGATCTCTGTCTCAAATTCTCAATTCTGCTTTTGTAGTATGAAAGCAGCCATAGACAGTAAGTAAATGAATGGACATGGCTGTGTGTCAATACAACTTGATTTACAAAAACAGGCAGGCAGCAGGCTAAACTAGGCTGGGAGGTCATAGTTTGACAGCTCTTGATCTAAAGAATAACCATTGTTGGCCAGGCGCAGTGGCTCCTGTCTGTAATCACAACACTTTGGGCGGCCAAGGCGGGCAGATCACTTGAGCCCAGGAGTTCAAGACCAGCCTGCGCAACATGGCGAAACCCAATCTCTACTAAAAGTACAAAAATTAGCCGGGCATGGTGACAGGCTCCTGTAGTCCCAGCTACTCAGGAGGCTGAGGCAGGAGAATCACTTGAACCTGGGAGGCTGAGGTTGCAGTGAGCAGAGATGGTGCCACTGCACTCCAGCCTGGATGACAGAGCCAGACTCGGTCTCAAAAATAAATAAAGAAAGAATAACCTTTGTTTACATTTTCACGTATATATCTCCAGATGTTCTTCACATATCCATATAAGTATGTATATATGATGTACATAAGTACATAAGTAAAAATACATAAGTAATTTTAAAAGAGGTTATATCATAGCTGAATCACACGTGACTTAGACCACACTTGCTCTTCTGAGTACCCATTTTTGGACAACTCTCAGTGTCCACTAGCATGTCTAAAAAAAATTTCTACTCCTAGAATGCTAATACATGATGTAGATTTTAACTACAGCTTTTGAGGCTCAGTGGAGGAGAGTGTACATCACACTACCCAATGCAAAGCCTTTTAACAGCCCCTTTTGCTCATCTTTGTTTTCCTCCACTGTTCCTCACCCTGCAGCAGGCAGCTGACATTCACCTTTCCCTTCCACCCTCCTCTCTCAGCACTGGTCCTTTGCCTCCTCCCTCATCCCAGCTCTACAAATGGCCTCAGCCTGCATATTCCAACCACCCAGCAAAACAAACACCTAGTAACTACAGGGTCAGCAAGAGAAAATCCGAGGCCCTAGCCGTAGACAGATCACCTGATCATTTCTCCAGCACATTCCAGGAAGGATCTCAATTCGTTCTGTCCCAATAAAGCTCTACATCCTTGGTTTAGATGATCACATAGAATTCATTGTATGCATATATCATTATTTATATAACTAAGCCCCCAATTTTGAACAAGAGGCTACATACTGAAAATATTTTATCTACCAAGTCTTTTTTTCTTACAAACCCATCCAATACAGTTGCACTGTATCTGCCTATACAGTTCATGCAACTGTATGGAAAGCAAACTCTAGAAGAGTATTTGATAACTCTGTAAGAGTATTAAACTCTTATACTTCTAGAGTGTAAAACCCCAGAAAAGCATTTTTTCAGAAACAAATCATGTTTTTGAAATAGTAGGTTTTAAAAGAAAACAAAGAAAGAGGGTTAGAAGTAAGAAAATTCAGGTTATCAGGGGCTTGATATCTTTTTTTTGTGACTGTAGTCAGGTTACCCAGGCCTTTGTGGATCAATTTCTCAAACAAATAACAGAGATGAAAACAACTGTCATTAGCTACTGTCACAAAAATAATATCATAAACATCTATTCATTTCCTGTGGCTGCCGTAACTAATTATCACAAACTTGGTGGCTTAAAATAACAGAAATTTATTTTCTCACAGCTCCAGAGTCCCGAATTCCAAAATGGAAGGGTCAGCAAGGCTGCACGCCCTCCGAACACTCTTGGAGAGAATCTTTTCTTGCTTCATCCAGCTTCTGATGGCTCTAGGCAATCCCGTGCTTGTGACTGTATCACTCCAGTCTCTGCCTCCTTCTTCAAATGGTCTTCCTCTGTGTCCCTGTCTTCTCTTCTGTCTCTTATAAGGACACTTGTCATTGTACAGTATTTAGGGTCCACATAGATAATCCAGGAGGATCTCATTTTAAGATCCTTGACTTCATTACATCTGTACAGATCCTTCGTCCAAATTAAGGTAATGTTCACAGAATCTGTGGGTAAGGATGTGGACATATCATTTTGAGGCCCACCATTCAATGCACCACAATTTTCTTTGTAAGTGTTCTGAGAACCCAGGAAGAATAAGTAAATCCTCTGATTCAATAAAAAATGAGCAGAATGTGAACCAAAAATACTGAAAGATATCGTTTTTCCTAGGCACTGGTATACATTTCAATAGTATCTCTAATCACTTTACAGATGTATTTACACTTCTAAGTGTCAGCAATGAAGATTATTATGACAAATTTAAAATCTAGTAACTTGTTTTTAAACTGATACTTTTGTTTTTTAAGCGGTCATCTCAGTCCACATTAGAACGATCTGAACAGCAGATCAGGGCTGCTTCTAGTTTGGAGGAACTACTTCGAATTACTCACTCTGAGGACTGGAAGCTGTGGAGATGCAGGCTGAGGCTCAAAAGTTTTACCAGTACGGACTCTCGCTCAGCATCCCATCGGTCCACTAGGTTTGCGGCAACTTTCTATGACATTGAAACACTAAAAGGTAGGTGTGTGGATGTGGAGACAAATTCTTTCTCTTTATCAGATAGTGACAAACACACTTACTTTCTCCAAACGTCTGCGTAGGGCAGACATGTGTCAGAGGGAGAATGAAAGTCGGTCTTTGGTTTCCAGTTTCAGTGCAGAATCTTGATTTTTTAATGTTTACTTCACAAAGAAATATATTCAATATGATTTTGAGATAAAAAACACAAAAGAACATTTCAAAATATAGAAATAAATTTAACTCGAGGATGTGGGGGCAAAGAAAACCCAGGAAGACTATTGTTCTCAATAGAAAAAATCATCAGATTTACTTAGAAAATAAAACCTGGGGATTCATCCACAAGGAGTATTCTACTGGCATACATACATAAATAAAAACCAACGATGGCCAGGCACAGTGGCTCCTGCCTGTAATCCCAGCACTTTGGGAGGCCAAGGAAGGCAGATTGCTTGAGCCCAGGAGTTTGAGACCAGCCTGGGCAACATGACGAGACCCCATCTCTAAACAAAAATAGAAAAAAAATAGCTGAGCATTGTGGTGTGTGCCTGTATTCCCAGCTACTGGGGAGGCTGAGGTGGGAGGATCAGCTGAGCCCAGGAGGTCGAGGCTACAGTGAGCTATGATCGTGCACTCCAGCCTGGGCAACAGAGCAAGATCCTGTCTCAAAAAATCCACTACCCCCGAACCAATAGATTAGGTATAGCTTTTTTTATTTCTACAAAGTTGTGTGATTTTTAGTAAAAGTGAAAAGTAAAAGTTGGACACTGAGTTGTAATATTGGGTACTGGTATTGTTAGGAGAATAATGAAGGGAGAAAATTCTCAAGACAAAATGATCAAAACTCCAGACTAGAAAATAACATAATTTGAAATAAGGGTAATGATTGTTCCCTAGTAAGGTATGAAGATTCTTTAAAAGAAAATCAGGCCAGGTGTGGTGGATGACACCTGTAATCCCAGCACTTTGGGAGGTCGAGGCAGGTGGATCACCTGAGGTCAGGAGTTCGAGACCAGCCTGACCAACATGGTGAAAACCTGTCTCGACTAAAAATACAAAATTAGCCAGGCATGGCGGTGCATGCCTGTAATCCCAACTACTTGGGAGGCTGAGGCAGGAGAATCGCTTGAACCCGGGAGGCAGAGGTTGCAGTGAGCCGAGATTGCACCATTGCACTCCAGCCTGGGCAATGAGAGTGAAACTCCATCTCAAAAAAAAAAAAAAAAAAAAGAAAGAAAGAAAACCAGCGTGAGTAGATACTGTCATAATGAATAAAATGCTTGTCAAGTAAAGTTCTGTGGTTTCTGATTAGGCACTTAATTTTTTGATGTCATGTCAAAACAACACAAGAAGCTGCTACAGCATTGCTGATCTAGCATTCTAGATTTGATTAACATGATTACCTGGTAACTGACTATATATATAGCATAACTCAAATTAACGACTATGCCAAAACTATTTTTTTCTTTCTACCTAAAATTGTATTTGTTTTTTTTCCCATTTGTAAAAAGATGTTGGGGTTGCACAGACCTCTGTTGTTGGCTGTGGGGAAAGCTGTGCATAGATGGGGACATATTCTTTGGTAGCACCTTGGGCATGAGTGTGAAGAGGATTCTTTGTGTTCATGTGTATGACTGTGTGTCTAAGTGAGTTGACATGGTGGGAATCGTAGCCTCGAGCTCACTTCAGACAGGAATTTGAAGCTCTAGGTGTTTCTATGTGGTGAATTAATATAGCCTTCATGAGAACAAAGGGTTGGCACCTCATCTAGAAGTCAAAGGCCTTAACCAGATTACCTGACTGAAGGCCTGAGGTAAACCTGGAGCTATTTCATGAAGATGAACGTTACCATAAAACCAAGACTAGGTGATCTAAAAAAAGTCAATGACATTGACATTTTCTAAGGAGAAAACCATTAAAATATCACGGAATTTGCAAACCCTATGAATTTATCTCGTAATTTCTAGGGGATCATCTTAAGTTATTTACTAAGTTAGAAGCGGTAAATAATGAAATCAGCATGTTACACCAATTAGAATTTGTTATCAACTCTCCCTTGTGGATTTCAAGGTAATTTCCTGAGGCAGAGCAGTCCTGCTGGGAAGTAGTAAAGAATAGTAGAGTTATGAAGCCTTTAATCAGTGATGTTGGTCATAATTGCATATGATTTTGATTAAAAGCTTACCACTCCAATTTCAAAACTTGGTTTTATAAAAAGAGAAAAAGCAAATGGAAAGCAACCTTTAAGTAGAATTTTAAATTGGGAATATTTTCATAGGTTGGTTTCTTGTTTTTTCAAGGTTTCATGATTAATTGTAGTGAATTAAAAATTGATATTTTCTCATGTGTTCCCCTCAGGCTTTTATATAAAATTAAAACAGAATTTTTAAAAGGTTTTGGGGGTGGACTGTGGAATCGCTTGAACCCAGGAGGTGGAGGTTGCGGTGATCCGAGATTGCACCGCTGCACTCCAGCCTGGCAACAGAGCGAGACCCTGTCTCAAAAAAAAAAAAAAGTTTCTCGGGATAGAATGTTTTATTATGAGGAAAAAAATAAAAAAAAAAACAAAGTTTAGGTAGACTGTGTAGTATAATGCAGTGCTCCAGACAACTCATATTATGTTTTCGGTGATTGAAGAAGCAACATATGAAAAAAATTGGTATTAAGGGATGAAAAAGGAGAAAGGATATGGAGACGATGTTATAAGGGAATCATTTAGGGACCAGGGTCACATCTCAAATGGTAATATTGTATCAGTATACTTCAAGCAGAGGTTTTCTCTATCCCTTCTATTCCCATATATGAGAATTGAGAATAATCTCAGGAGAGTTCTTGAAAATGCAGTAAAAATAAAGGAGAGTTTGCCTATTGTTGCATAACACATTACCACAAAACTTAGCTACTTAAAACAATATTTATCTCAGTTGCTGTGGGCCAGAAATGCTGACATGGCCTAGATCAGTTTTTCTGCGTCGGATGTCTCTGGAGGCTGCAGTTAAGATGTTGGCTTGGGCTGCAGGCATCTTAGGGCACAGCTGAAGCAGAGTGTGCTTTCAAGTTCAGTCAGCTGTTGTTTGCAGGACTCAATTCCTCACAGGCTGTTGGACTGAGGGTCTTAGTTCCTCGCTGGCTATTGGCCAGAGGCTGCCCCAAGTTCCTTGTGGTGTGGACCTTTCTAACATGGCGGCAAACTAACACAAGAACAGAAAACCGAACACCGCATGTTCTCACTCATAAGTGGGAGTTGAACAATGAGAACACATATACACAAGGAGGGGAACATCACAAACCAGGGCCTGTTGGGGGTTGGGGGGCAAAGGGAGGGAGAGCATTAGGACAAATACCTAATGCATGCAGGGCTTGAAACCTAGATGACGGGTTGATGGGTGCAGCAAACCACCATGGCACATGCATACCTGTGCAACAAACCTGCACGTTCTGCACATGTATCCCAGAACTTAAAGTAAAATAAGATTGAAAAAAAAAAAAAAAGCCTGCAAGTGGAGAAGGAGAGAGAGAGTGTGTGTGTGTGAGAAAGTGAGACAGAGTAAGAAAGAAGAGAGCTTGCAATAAGTAGAAACAAGACTGCAATCTTTTTTAACTTAATATGGAAGTGGTATCCCATCACTTTTGCTGTATTCTCTTCATAAGAAGCAAGTTACTAGGTCCAGCTCACACACAAGGGGAAGGGATTTACACAAGGGCATGACTATCAGCAGGTGGGACCACTGGGGGTTAGTTTCAAAGCTGCCTACCACAAGGGATTTTCACCAGCACCACACCCCCACGTATAATAAATAAACTCTACAGTTCCATGGCAAGCTACAAGGAAGTCTTTGTGTTGTCTTTATCATAAAATTGAATCTTCCCCCAAAACACCTGTAGAAAGGCTATGCAGCACTAGGTATCAAAGGGTCAAAATCTAATTTAAAAAATAAATTATGAGAGAAAAGCAAGTACTGTTTTACAAGAAAGTATATAATTTTTTTATTCCCATAGGCTTCTTTTTTTGTTACCTTCAAATTAACTATGGCCAAAGGATTGCTCATTCCATTAATATGAACAGGCTTATTTCATCATTTATATAAATACCAGTATCGGGCACTTGCAAATGAGAAAACTCTGATTTGAGGAAGGATTAGTTTCACTTCAATTTCCATTTATGCGTTTGCCAAGTTTAAATCCTAGGGATTACTTAAGCAACCAACAGAAACATATTTCTTGATGATGCTAAAACCTACTTACACCTGGCTTTAAGCAGACGAAATGCTATCCAGCTGTATCCTGATAAATAATATTTACGTGTTATTTCTTTACATGCTTCTATTTACTTCCCCATTAGCCAGCTTCTCCAGATGTATTCAATGTAATTATGTACAGGACATGGTGTTCTACCTCAAAGGGAACTAAAATACTTATATTCTACAAAGGTATGGTATAAATGGGAAAGAGCACAGAGATTGGTTGTAACTTCTCTGCAAACAATCTTTGGTTAAAGGACTGACAAAAAATATCCATCTAGTAAAAGAAACAAGCAGTGGAAATGTGAAAATGACTGTGTTCAGCATAACCCTGGCACTTGTTGGCACATCAGGGCCATTCCACCTGCTAGCCCCAGTGAGCTTTCTCTCTGCAGTTATAGATGAAGAATGGCAAAGAACTCAGTGCAGCCCTAGAGAAACGTGCGTGGAGGTGGCCAGTGAGCTGGGGAAGAGTACCAACACATTCTTCAAGCCCCCTTGCGTGAACGTGTTCCGATGTGGTGGCTGTTGCAATGAAGAGAGCCTTATCTGTATGAACACCAGCACCTCGTACATTTCCAAACAGGTATGAGGACATCGGCAAGCCTGCCGTTTCTAAAGCCCTGATGATAATAATGTTGATAGCTACAACAACCTTGTTGCCAAACACTGTACTAAATGCTTTATGTGCATAATCGCATTTAATCTTTGAAACAAGTCAAGAGGGTATTTTATGCTCCTTTATAGATGAGGAAACTGAGGCTCAGAGAGGTAACTTACTTATCCAAGGTTACACGGCTGATAAATAGCAGAGCTGGGATTCAAACCCAGGTCTGTGGGAGGCCAGAGCCTGAACTCTTATCAGTTATTGTCTCTCTGGTGCTATAATGTCAAGACTTAGAAAATCATATGGAAGTTACTAGGACAGGATGTTAAAAGGAATGAAGATAGCTATGTTGTCTTGTGTATCCATCAGGTTCTGCGTTGCTCAAATGGAGTGATTGAGAAAAGTTTAATGAAGGTTGTGGGCCGAATTGGGGAAAGAGGGATGGGACAGTGAAGCACCTGAAGCTAGCAAAAAGGGGGAGATTTCCGAACCCTTAGACTGAGGAGACAAGGGGAGGGAGCAGTTATGGGAACCCAGAGGGAAAGCGGAGAAGAGGGTTGCTGGACTGGCCACTGTCAACTCTTAGCCTGGCAGGGAGTGGGGGCAGGGGCTGGGAGAGGCAAGAGAGTTTATAGATGTGGCCCATGGAGGGCAGCGTCCTGGGGCACAGAGCTTGATGGTGAAGGAAGGAGAGAGGATGGTGTCTCTGGAGGGGCAAAGAGAGAATATCTAGCACAAAAGACATTTGGAAATAATTCTGCAGTCCCCATGAAAGAAGTAATTCAGCCCTCTTCATCTTATAAAACTCCCTTTGCTTAGTAGGTAAGTTTTCCTTTCTCTGGTTACCATGTTTTTAATAAACGTCGCATATGAGAGCAGTAGTAACAAACTTGGGAAAGCAATACTAAAAAACTGTACATCAAACTACATTATCTTTGGTATCTATTGCAAATTCCTTGAATGTTGATATACTTATTTAATTGTCAGTTTGCCTATATGATTTATTCTCCTTTTAACTGCAAAAAGAGGTAGTACAAGAAAATTACATGCACTGAATATATCCATGTTAGGTAATTTTCTTAATGCTGATTTGTTTTGTTAATAGATTTACTTATCCTTAATTTTGTTCCTCCACCCTCTAAAATATCTTTTAAACTGGAGTTTCTTTTTCTAAATTCTTTTAGAGAATCTTGGAGCTTGTGCAAATTTTAACCTCTACTATTTGACAATTAGAGAAAAAAATGACCCAAGTAGGGCTAAGCATCAATTCTTAGTAGAAAAAAAGCTTTGCATAACGTAAGAGGGTTTAGTTCACATCATGTGATTCCCTAGAGCATAGCCAAAAAATTGTGCAAGAAGATGAAGTTTATGCAAAGTAAACACTACAAAAACACTCTCACTTAGACTCATGGAAGTTCCATTACATCTTGAGATGTCAGAATAAACACAACCTTAATGGATTGCTTCCACTTAATAGATAGTTGAGTACTTCATTTTGACTGCTGTACTCAACAAATGATTAATTTCATACAATGTACTTAAGTGTAAGTGTACAGCAGTTTTTCTTCCAAATATGCATTTTTGAACACTTTAATAGTAGTTTTAAAAAAACTATCTCTGGCCCCAAAGTTATGGACTATTTGGCAAACCACCTCTTAGAAACAAAGTGAACAAATGAATACATTATGTAGTAAGGACTACATGGAATGGTGATTGAATGGACAATGCATTAAAATCAACTTCAAACTCATCCACACATCATAGAACCACTCAAGAAAGCTGTATACTCTCTCTGTACATCTGTTTCTTCACCTGTAAGATGGGGATAATAAAAACCCACCCCATAATGTTGTTATAAAGGGTAAATGAGTTAACATGAAAGCACTTACAACAGGGCCTGGCCTATGGAAAGCATAGAAAGAATGATATACATGTTAGCTATAATTATTTGTTTGGGCATGATGATCTTGTATCAGTCAGCTATTAATACACAATGCTACATAACAAACACACTAAAACTCAGTGGTTCCAAACAACAATGATTTATTCTCACTTATGTATCTGAGGTTCAGTTAGTTTAGGGTGGATTCAGCTGGGCTTGACTCTAAGCTGCAGTGTGAGTCCAAGTCAACTTCTGTGTTTCCCATCCCTTGGACCAGCAAGCCTGCCAGATTGTGTTCTTTTCATGGCTACAGCATAAGTTTGAGAAAACAAGCCCCATAAAACATGCACAGTTCAAATTTGTACTTCTGTCATGTCTGCTAACATCCCACCAGCCAAAGAAAGTGACGTGGCCAAATACAAAGTCAAGAGACAGGAAACCATATTTCTTCAATAGAGACGGTATGAGAAGGGATAAGTAAATAGTTTGAATAATAACCTATTCTAATAAAATTCTAAAGAAACTGCATAGCTTTAATCTCATTTAATCCTTACGATTTACACTCAAATTTAAAGCAGGAGCAGGGATTAACAATACCATTTTACAAGGGTATCAATGATCAAAAAGTTAAAAGATTTGACCAAACTTAAACACCTCATAAAGTTAGATGAACCTGTTTAGTTCCATTCTTAATGGACAGCTTGGCTAAAGTCATTGCCATAAATGACAAAGGCAAAAATTCAGACTAGAACAACTTTAAAAATAATATATAAAATTAAAAAAATATATTGTGGTTATCTTTCTCTGCTGTAGCTCTTTGAGATATCAGTGCCTTTGACATCAGTACCTGAATTAGTGCCTGTTAAAGTTGCCAATCATACAGGTTGTAAGTGCTTGCCAACAGCCCCCCGCCATCCATACTCAATTATCAGAAGATCCATCCAGATCCCTGAAGAAGATCGGTAAGCACTTTTTTTTTTTTATACTGGATTATGCTTGTTCTTGCCTTGCCAAAACTGTGTGTAGAGGATATTTCATTAATGTAGAGTTATCAATTTATCTTCAAATTATTCATATTTTAGCTTCTAACCTGAATCTACTGGCAATAACTGGCAAATACATATTTTTATTAGATGTTAGATATATATTGTGGTAGGACCAAAATGCTCAGTGGTATGAGCTCGTCATGTCTACTCATAGACACATTTGTTCTTAATATGCATAGTCTACTGCAGGCGTAAAACTGCTCTAACCTCAAATTTAGCACATGTTCCAGAACAAGCATTAAATAAAACTTATTTCAGGCTGTTTGTATATTTACATCCCGAAATGAGAGAAAACAAAGAAGATTCCTGGGGTCATTGGGAAGTGACAAAACTAGCAGCACGTGAGTTTTGCAACTTTCTAATCTTTCCCCCTTAAGATTACCAAATGGAAAACCCTTATTTTAAATTAAAATGACTTAAAATTAATTTGGCTTTGAAATGCTCTTGAGATTAATTTTGTGATTATTTATAAGACAAACGACAAAACCAAAGGTAAGGATCACTTATTTGAAGAAAAAAAAGGATTTAATATAAAGAAGCAAGTAAAGGGTAACTGAATGAAAAGATCACTAGTTAGACACTTAGATTTTGCAAAAGTAAAGCAATAAATATATTGTGTGAGTGGCAAGTAAAAGAGTAAGCTGGTGATTAGTTAACATTGAACCAAGAAGACACCTCCGCCTCTCTCCAGCAGAAAAGAAAACTTGTAGAAAAGCAACATTTATTCTCAAGATGTTCCTGCTGTCCTGGCCAATGCTTTTATCTTTATTTTAAAGAAAATAATCTTAGGGGCCGGGCACGGTGGTTCACGCCTGTAATCCCAGCAGTTTGGGAGGCCGAGGCGGGTGGATCACAAGGTCAGGAGATCGAGACCATCCTGGCTAACACGGTGAAACCCCGTTTCGACTAAAAATATATAAAAAACATTAGCCAGGTGTGGTGGTGGGTGCCTGTAATCCCACTTACTTGGGAGGCTGAGGCAGGAGAATGGCATGAAACTGGGAGGCGGAGTTTGCAGTGAGCCGAGATTGCGCCACTGCACTCCAGCCTGGGCGACAGAGCGAGACTCTGTCAAAAAAAAAAAAAAAAAAGAAAGAGAAGAAAAGAAAAGAATCTTAGGAGGTATGTTAGAACATATTTAATTTTGGTAAATAAACTGTTGACAGCTATAATTTGCATAGTTTTAACATATATCTTCTTAAGATTACAATTTCCAAAATTACAGTTTAGTTTCTAAACATTTCCACGTAGAATATTTATAATTACAGAATCACTATCTAGCAAGATGCAGTTCATAAATACAAATTAAGCTCCTTTAAAATCTTTTTTTTTTTTTTTTTTTTTTTGAGACGGAGTTTCGCTCTTGTTGCCCAGGCTGGAGTGCAATGATGCGATCTCGGCTCACTGCAACCTCCGCCTCCCAGGTTCAAGTGATTCTCCTGCTTCAGCCTTCCAAGTAGCTGGGATTACAGGCATGTGCTGCCACACCCGGCTAATTTTGTAATTTTTAGTAGAGATGGGGTTTCTCCATATTGGTCAGGCTGGTCTCAAACTCCCGACCTCAGGTGATCTGCCCGCCTCGGACTCCCAAAGTGCTGGGATTACAGGCGTGAGCCACTGCGCCTGGCCTGCTCCTTTAAAATCTTAACTCTTCTCACATCCTTATCATTTTGTGGTGAGAACATTTGAAATTTACTTTTAGCAATTTTGAAATATAAAATACATTATTATTATTGACTATAGTTACCATGCTGTGCAATGGATCTCAAAACCTTATTTCTCCAAACTGAGAATAAAAAGCAAAAAATAAATTTAAAAAAATTTAACTATTATCTACTCAGGAATTTATTTAATGTTCCAAAGTTTTGATTATCCTTGAAAGCTTTTAAATCTGGTCCATTATTTTCTTTTCCTAGCTGTTCCCATTCCAAGAAACTCTGTCCTATTGACATGCTATGGGATAGCAACAAATGTAAATGTGTTTTACAGGAGGAGAATCCACTTGCTGGAACAGAAGGTAATGATAGTTGTAGTAAAATAATAACAGTAATAATAAAAGTAGCAACAATAGCAGCGACCGTTATTGAGTACATAGTATGACCAGACAATGTTGTAAATCTTTTATATGTTTTAACTCATTTAATTCTCACAACAACCCTATCATATACTATTGTTATTTCTTTTTTTACAATTACAAAATGGACACACCAAGATATCGAGTAATTTCCTCAAGGTCACACAGCTGAGAGTGATAGAAGTGGTCAGATTCCAGAACCCTCTGTACCATAATCATATAGTAAGTCCATCAGTGCATCACTCTGCTTTTTAATCTCAAAGAAAAGCCCAGAGTGATTGGAGCATCCTGAAACACTGAAATTGAAAGGGGATGTTAAACTTGAATGAAAGCTGCTTCAGAACTAAATACTAGTCAACTGCAGTTTACTAATTTATTTGTCTAAAAGTCTCACAGGAACATAAAGTAATTTTGGACTTGGTTTCTGTCAGCTGCATCATATGAAAACACGCCAGTAATTTGAAAAAAGAAATGGCGAATAAGAGAAAACTTTTTCTGGAATTAGGGCAAAGCAAAAGCAAAATATGGCTATTGGTCTAAGGGGAGCTGGGAGCAAAATGAGATATACTCAAATTGTCATTGCTCATAATCCGTAATTCTGTAACTTTGGGTGATGAACATTTGCTTGAAAATGAATGCATTTTAACTTATTTTCCAGAGAGCTTTACATGGTTCCACCAAAAAAAAAAAAAAAGAGAGAGAAAAAAAAAAGTCACAAGTAGTCATGCAGTTTTAACCTTGCTTGTTTTGAACTATAATCTACAAGCAAGAACAGTAAGGGCTAAACTCTAAGAAATCTGTCCTAAAAACTGTAAATAGCAACCTACTCTCCATTCTTCTGCCTCTCAGCTTCCTTCTAAATGTTTTCACGAAAGCTCAACCCAGAGCATGTGGGGAAATTTAATATTTATGTAGTTTAAATGCCCATGCCGATCTTGAATGTTCTTTACACCCTTCCCACCAAGTATTCAGCCATCCTCTACTAGAACATACATCAGTTATTTGGAGACTCGCCATCCAATGAGGCAGCACCAAGGGGTGGGCACACTCCTGTTGTTATACTGAACTGAAATGTCTCTCTAGAACAGACCAGACTGCCCAATGGAATACAATAAGAGTCATATATGTAACTTACATTTTACATTACTCAGATTAAAAAGGTAAAAATAAACAAGTGAAATTTATCTTAATATATTTTATTTAATCCAATCTATCCAATATACTATCATTTCAACATGCAATCAATATAAAAAATTTATGAGCTAGCCTACATTCTTTGTGCTAAGTCTTTGAAATCCAGTGTGTGTTGTACACTTACAGCACATCTCAATTTAGACTCTCTATTTCATGCCCAGTAGTCACATATGGCCCATAGCTACCTTGTTGGACAGCCCAGCTCAAAAGCATCAACTCATTAGTTCAGGTTTTACCCTATAGAACCATGTAAAACAAATCTAATTCTTTCTCCATGTGACTCATGTTCTAATAGTGTTAGAAAATTATTGTGGGGTTGGCCGGGAATGGTGGCTCATGCCTATAATCCTAGCACTTTGGGAGGCCGAGATGGGAGGATCACTTGAGGTTGGGAGTTTGAAAAACAGCCTGGCCAGCATGGCGAAATCCCATCTTTACTACTACTAAAAAAAAAAAAAAAAAATAGCTGGGCATGGTGATGTGCGCCTGTAGTCCCAGCTACTCAGGAGGCTGAGGTATGAGAATCTCTTGAACCTGGGAGGCAGAGGTTGCAGTGAGCGGAGATCATGCCACCGCACTCAGGCCTGGATGACAGAGTGAGACTCTGCCTCCAAAAAAGGAAATAAATAAATAAATAAAGAGAGAGAGAAAAAGAAAACGAAAAGAAAAGAAAGAGAGAGAGAAAGAAAGAGAGAGAGAGAGAAAGAAAGAAGAAAGAGAGAGAGAAAGAGTGGGAAGGGCAATATATTTAGAGCTTAAAGGCTCTAGCTGAGGATTTCCAGACACAAAGCCTCTGAGACAGTTTTGTACGGAGGAGGTTTGTAGGCAGGCAGAAGGCATTAAAGGGTAAAGAGAGAGGCAGCAGACCACAGCGCAGTTGCTAAGAGGCATCAGCCTAATCCAATGGGAAGTTGAAGCTGGGAACCCCTGCGGGGTTAAGTCTTAAATCTAGGTGAAGAGGCTGAGCCCTGTAGACCGTTCATTGGCTGCCTCGGAGAGGGGATGTAGCCTTAGGTGAGGCAGCTTATTTCTGCTGGAGATAATTCTTGGGAAGGCATTCAGCCAGTACACGCGTGTAGAGGGTGGAAAGAAGAATAGGGAAGAAGAGAAGTGCTGCTCAAAGCATGGGGTATATGAGCACTCAGGGCTGGAGGTGAGAGAACATACTGGAAGAAGTTCAGCATGGCGGGGATATAATGGGTGGGGACATAATGGGGAAGGGGCTGGTTAGATGTGAGAGAAGAAGCTGGACAGGCTCACAGGGGCAAAGCAGAAGGACCTTGTAATTCTTGCGTGGGAGCTTGGATGTGATACTAAGGACAAAGGGAAACCACACAACTGGCTCAAGCAGGAGAGTGACAGTACCCATTAGAATTTTAACAAAATCATATCAGTAACAGTGTAGAAGAGGGTGTGTTGACTTGGGGCAGGGAAAGAGGCAGGAAATCTGTTGGGAAGTTGTAGCAATGATGTAAGTGAGAGGCGCAGGGTGGACTGGATCACAATTGTTTCTCATTCTCATCTCCCATAAGTCCCCAATGTGGACCAAGTTCACATTCATTTCTCCAGTGGCCCCATCAAATTGATGGCATTTACTGAGCTTACTGCTCACTATACTTTTTTTCCACACATGTGACTGTTAAGCCAACTGCCTTTTCTACAGTGACTTCTCTTGCCCAGATGAGCACATTTAGGTTAGTGAATCCAAGTCTAATTTAATTGAGTCTTGTTAGATTCAGGTCATTGCTCTAAATTGTTAAAACAAACGATATACACAAACACACGCACACACAAAAGAATAAATTGAGGAGGTCCTAATTCTGTATTTTAAAATATTTAATATGTCCCTTCCTTCTTGAAGAGAGCTACAATTTCAAGAATTTATTTTGAAAAATTCTATCAGTTTATTGATAAAAATGGTAAAAGGAACAAAGCTGAGAACAGAACATATCATCAAACTCCCTAGGGACAGAAATCAATGCATAATACTTCAGGATATCACCCTCAGCTACTTGCTGTTCCACCACCAGTTCTCTTGCATCCAGTTTTTGTTTCTTTTAACTTGGCTATAAGGACGTGAGCACAGCCTCTGCCAAACAAACAGCCTGCTGAAGTTCTGCAAACACCTTGTGGATTGTGTTTCCCTAAACCACCCTGTCCAACGGTGGCCTTGGGCCTGTCTGAAGTATTCTTAGTGAACTTCTGCTGCCACCTAGTGATCATTGTGAATTTTTAAAGAGCCTCTTTATCCTTTAACAAGTTATTCTTGTCTTGCCCCAAAGCAGCATCTGCCTCACTGGCATATGACTTACAAAGCTCATATTTTTCCTCTTCACAAAGTTCAAAATGGGGATTTCTCAGATTTAGCCTTCCAGCACCTATTCTCAAACGTCATCCATTACAGAATAGTTTAAACTATAAAGTTGAACCACACGAGATTGTCATTTTGATATGTCATTAAAGTCAGATATTGGCAAGAACATATGGTTTAACCCAATGTCTTGGAATGCTGGATGGGATTCCCAGAAGCTCCATACATCGGCCTGCTTCAGGACCCTTTTATTACACCAAATAAACCCAACAAACATCCATCGAGTGCCTATTTTATATCAAAACAATGAGGCCTGCTCCTTCTCCCTCAGGACATTTTACTTAATGGGGGAAACATACAAGTAAACAGACAAATGTAATCAGTGCAAGAAAGAATCGGACAGAAATATGCACAGGGTAAGGACACTTAGCTAAACCTGCAGACATTGGGAAAGATGTCAGGGAAAAGGGATGGCAGAAGGAAAGACAAGGCCAAAGGCATGGGACTGGGAGGCACTGGAATATCAGGGCAAGAGAAAGTGCTGTCATTTGGTATAAATGGAACACACAGGATACATGAAAGCAAGAAACAGAAGATGAGTCCGTGAGGTTATTATGGTCCAGTTCATGGAGGGCCTTGTACATCCTGGTGGGAAAATTGGTTTTTATTGTGGGAAGGGAAGGTTTTAATGCATTCAAAGCAGTGGAATGAAGTGATTCGGTTTGCATTTGTTAATCATGTGAAGAAGAATAGGTTGCAGGGATAAAACTTGTCGTGGTGAGATGAGTGACAGAGCGACAGCCATCTACACAAGAAACACAAGATACAGACTGAATTGTGGCAGTGGTAGTGGGGATGGAAAATAAAGAACAAATTTAGAGAGGCAGAACTGAGTGGACATGATGCTCAGACTTACCAGAGCAGGTGAGTCAAGAATGATGTCACCATTCCCTAAATGAGGCAAACTGGGAGAGAAGCAGGTTTGGGGAGAAAACTACTAAACATGTACGTCCCTTCAAGAATGCTAAAGGGACAGAGTCATGTTCTTCCAAAGTTTCTGTCTCTTCCATTTATTTTGCAATGAATTTCAACTTGTTAATCAGAAATGGATTTGGAGTAGTAGCTATGCAATTGTTTCATACACCTTCTAGAAGAAATATTTGTCAGCTGAGTATGTCAAAAACTTCTCAGACCCTCCCTTTTACCTGAATGTGTCTTCCAGGAGATGTTGGTGGAGTCAAAGTTCATTGTTGCTCCTATATCTTTTATACTAGTGTTATGATCTGCAGTGAGGACATGCATTACTATTGCTACCCCTGGCCTGGAATGTCTGAGGTGTATTTCTACAACACCAATTATTTTGTATGTCTCTCCTTTTAATCTCCACCAAGAAATGGAGACAGCTAGACTCATAACCCTTAGACATGCTATATTTTATTACTAATACTTGGTTGTGGAAGTTTGCATTTTAAACAAGTCACCAACATAAAAATCTCTAAAAATGTTTTATGAAAAATATTCAGCTTATGATATTTTAAAAATCACAAGCCTAAGAAAACACACAAACCTGTGTTTGTATTGTGAAATCAGAGGTTAATCTTCCTCACCCTGTGAAAAAATTAGGTGCATAAATCTATAGGAAGGAGATTGGGTGAATCCAAGTTACTTACGGATGACATAAAAGATACAATCAACTTTGGTGATCCAATTATCCACACTACAACTATCTGACCAACACGTTTCTGTTTCTCTTTAGACCACTCTCATCTCCAGGAACCAGCTCTCTGTGGGCCACACATGATGTTTGATGAAGATCGTTGTGAGTGTGTCTGTAAAACACCATGCCCCAAAGATCTAATCCAGCACCCCAAAAACTGCAGTTGCTTTGAGTGCAAAGAAAGTCTGGAGACCTGCTGCCAGAAGCACAAGCTATTTCACCCAGACACCTGCAGGTAAATGCCATGAGTTGTCTTGCCTTTACTCATGACATTTAATGTAAATGCCACTTTAATTTGGTGGGATTCCTTAGTAAGCTAATTTTTCCCCTTAGTGCCTGAGTCCCTTTTGGATAATAGAACAGAGGTTTAGCAGCTAAGGAATAAGCAAGAGTATACAGAGTCATGATTAATCATGAAATTAAGAAAATCCTGCCTGTTATTATGTGTTTAGAGCTGTTTTTTTTTTTTTTTTTAGACGGAGTCTCGCTCTGTCTCCAGGCTGGAGTGCAGTGGTGCGATCTGGGCTCACTGCAACCTCCGACTCTCTGGTTCAAGGGAGTCTCCTGCCTCAGCCTCCCGAGTAGCTGGGATTACAGGCACACGCCACCACACCCAGCTAATTTTTGTATTTCAGTGGAGTTGGGGTTTCACCATGTTGGCCAGGATAGTCTTGGTCTCCTGACCTCATGATCCGCCCCCCTCGGCCTCCCAAAGTGCCGGGATTACAGGCATGAGCCACCGCGCCCACCCGGGGTTTAGAGCTCTTAAACAACAATGAAATTGGTAAAATTTAAGCAATTATTAGGATATTGCTTAATAATAATATTTTAGGAAGGGGAGGTTTCAGATCATCAACCTGTTTAGTTCAATCTCTCATTGTATATGTCTATATATGTTTGTTTTTTTCTTTAATGGAGGGAATATCATTGGATTTATATAGCAAGTAATTTATTCATGAATAGAACACTGGAGGTTACTGATTCACTTTAGTAGATTTTGAATCCATGTGGGATAACCATGCAGGATTTTATACTGACATTTTAAATATATGTCTGAAAAACTTCCTCTGAAAACTTAATCAAATCAGAACAGAGTTATTCTTTTGAATCCAGTCATTGATTCTGAATTCTCATCTTTATTTTCTTTTGCAACAGCTGTGAGGACAGATGCCCCTTTCATACCAGACCATGTGCAAATGGCAAAACAGCGTGTGCAAAGCATTGCCGCTTTCCAAAGGAGAAAAGGGCTGCCCAGGGGCCCCACAGCCGAAAGAATCCTTGATTCAGTGTTCCAAGTTCCCCATCCCTGTCATTTTTAATAGCATGCTACTTTGCCAAGTTGCTGTCACTGTTTTTCTCCCAGGTGTTAAAAAAAAAAATCCATTTTACATAGCACCACAGTGAAAACAGACCAACCTTCCATTCACACCAGCTAAGGAGTCCCTGGTTCACTGATGGACGTCTTCTAGCTGCAGATGCCTCTGCACACCAAGGAATGGAGAGGAGGGGACCCATGTAATCCTTTTGTTTAGTTTTGTTTTTGTTTTTTGGTGAATGAGAAAGGTGTGCTGGTCATGGAATGGCAGGTGCCATATGACTGATTACTCAGAGCAGATGAGGAAAACTGTAGTCTCTGAGTCCTTTGCTAATCGCAACTCTTGTGAATTATTCTGATTCTTTCTTATGCAGAATTTGATTCGTATGATCAGTACTGACTTTCTGATTACTGTCCAGCTTATTATAGTCTTCCAGTTTAATCTACCATCTGATGTTTCATATTTAAGTGTATTTAAAGAAAATAAACACCATTATTCAAGCCATATAATTTTATGTTATTTAATGTGTTTCAAGAAAAAGTGTTTTAAAGAAAGAAAGGAATTTCGAAGTGGAAGGTGCAGGGAGAGACACAAACACTGGACCTCAGTTTTGGGAAACTGAGGGAATAGCTCTCAGAAAGGTTAAGATCCTAAATGAGGCTAAGCAAATGTGACCCAAGAATCCACTGCGAATCACTCTGTGCTTTGAGATTAAATTGAACTTGACCAGATCCCCATCCCATGGCAGAGGGGAACCCACCCATGCCCTTGACCTCTTTAGGGGTTTGCATTTCTTCTAGCCACCTCTGGCTCAAAGTTTCTGCACTTACTCAAATCTCAGTGTCATGGACACCCCAACTCTCATGGCAACACAGTTCTTCTCTCTATTCTACAGCTATCGCTTTTTTTTTTTTTTTAGACGGAGTCTCACTCTGTCACCCAGGCTGGAGTGCAGTGGTGCGATCTTGGCTCACTGCAACCTCTGCCTCCCAGGTTCAAGTGATTCTCCTGCCTCAGCCTCCCGAGTAGCTGGGTCTACAGATGCACACCACCACGCCCAGCTAATTTTTGTATTTTTAGTAGAGACGGGGTTTCACCGTGTTGGCCAGGATGGTCTCGAGCTCTTGACCTTGTGATCCACCCTCCTCGGCCTCCCAAAGTGCTAGGATTACAGGCGTGAGCCAGCGCGCCCGGCCACATAAAGCCTTTTTCCTCAAAGCACTCCTACATCTAATTTGTTGGTGATGTAGACTTTATTGAAATTTTGCCATAACAGAGAGAATTTAGTAGCATTAGCAGATTTATGTATTAAATAACTTAAAATTAATCCCTGCATAGTATCTTGCATAGATAGATATGTATATAGACACACACAACCAATTATGGTACTTACAACACATTTGTGTAAATAGTTGTGTTCCTGTTTATCTCCCCACCATACTGTGACCTCATTATGATTGGAAACTGTGTCCTGATCAAATTTGTGTAACCCAACTTTCTCAGGCCAGAACACCCTGGAACAGTACAATCAAAAGGAGAAAGACAGTAATAAACAATGGAATAGTAAACAAATGTAGCCCCATGGTAGTGGCATGGTTTGATCCTGGCCCAAATCCCTACCCTTCCTCTGCCAGGGTTTCTAAGCAGTTCCTGAATTCTCCCTTCATTCACTGAAATTCTCTGAAGCCTGGGGCTCCAGGTCCTTTGATGCTTTCCTGGCTTTAACTCTCAGTCTGTGCCCTGGGGACACGAGCTAACCTTCACCTGGCCTTGGAACCACTCCCCACTGTGCTGCCATTGTCATTGCTCTTGTCATTTACTGGTGCCAACCCAGTCGCTCCTCTTTTGCCACTGTTCTTCTTGCCCTCACTTTATGACCTTGATGTCAACAGACTTCTTCCTTCTCATTTTACTGTATTTTTAATCAGGCTTCTGAAAATGCTTGCATATAACTTAGTTTTTTTAAACATACTTGGCATTCGACTCTTTGCATTGCCTTTTCATTCAGTTTCTACCACTCCCCACTTCTCCATGATATTTGGTTAAATTCCTTTGAGATCTGGGGCAGAAGACAATTCAAGGATACCACACAATTAAAGGAGTTACTTTGCTTATCCTCGACTGGTAAAAAGAGGGGATGAATCACTAAGGAGAAAAGACCTGAATTTAAGGACAGACTCTGCCACCTAAACACATTGTAAGCCTGAACAATGTCATGAAGCCTCAGTTTTCTCATCTGTCAAACGTAAATGACAATCTCATTTCCCTAAATCTCAGAATTGATAATTTCATTAGAGTTACGATTAGTGAGAAAAAAAAAAATTGAACAATACAATATACCTTATAGCTCAAAGGAATTATTCTGAAGGAAAGAAGCAAGACTGAGCAAATCTCAGAAGTTTGGGACCTCTGAGATGTTCTTGGCTTATACTGGATCCTTGGATCTGTCCTAAAACCAACTCAAACCATGTTTTGGCTCGAAATGCCTCTGGCTTCATAATTGCCATTTAGATGGAGATTATTGTAGGGAATTCTAAGCTAAGCCAAAACTCAATGTGATCTGGCTTTGTGCTTCTAAAACCCCTCCCTCTGCTTCCTCCTTAATTCCCAATTACCATCAAGATCTGCACTTGGATCCCTAACGCTGGGTCAGGATGGGTCCGGTCCTCGAGGGCGGAGGTGGGGTAACTGGCCTGTTGCTTTGTTAGAGTTCACTAGACACTGCACAGGAATATTTGTCATACTAACAGCCCTGGAACGTGAGTTGAAAATTCTCAACTTGTTGCAAAATAAAAGCATATCAGAAACTCCAAGAGCTTTAAGCAAACACAATAAATGCCAGAAATGCACGATGTTCCTGATTACGCCACAGGGCCAGAGAATTATTAATGTGACAGCACACATCATAAATCTATGACTAAAACAGTGTGGCAAGAGGCCCTTTAGAGATGGAAACGGATTAGGCAGCATGATGATCAGAGTTGAATGAGGATTAAAATACTGTCTGAGAGACTTGATAAAGGAAATTATACAAACATTACGTTTTAATGCCCTTAAGAAAAGCCATAGTTCAGCGAAAATTCTAAGCTTAATAGACTTGGTCAGCAAGAGCTGGACTTTGTCTAATTTAGTCTTAATCCTCAGTGTGAGAACAATGTCTTGCATACATTAGGTACTCAATAAATAGCTATTTAATAAATAATAAATTATTACATTGATTTTGTGGCCAGCGAATGAAATTATCTCTTTAAAAAGTGAAGAGTAATTTTACATAGCTCATGTTTTTCAAACTCAGCTAAATTATATGCATGTCTGAATTATTCAGATGTTGCAACTCTAGGAAGGAATTTAATCTATTCTCAAAATATTTATGAAATGAAAAGGTGCAAAAAATTTCTGTTATTTGACCCTTATTAATGGTTTAGTGAAAGAAAGTCTGGCTTTGGTAATTTTATCACTGATTTGTTTGTTCTGAAACAGTGGTCAGTAAGCTATGGCCCATAGGCCACTTTCAGCTTACTGCCTGTTGTTTTGGTAAATACTGCTTTATTGGAACACAGTTATGCTCATTTGTCGATGTGTTGTGTGTGGCTGCTTTTACTCTACAGCAGCAGACTTGAGTAGTTGGGGACAGAGACTGTATGGCTTGCAGTGCCTAAAATATTTACTCTTTGGTCCATTACAGAAAAAGTTAGCCAACACCTTGCGTAAAAATATTTCTTATTTTATCACGTCATCAATGAACATTAAATATAATGAATTAGACTGCTTCTTGAACCCCTATAAGAAATGGCACAGTTACCTGGCCTTGATCGATTGTTGGAATCAACTGGCCTCACCTTATTTGAGTCATTGTGTACAGTGTGCAACCTAATGAAGCTAAAAAGTTACAATGATTTAAATTTCAGGTTTCCACAATTCAAATAAAGTCATGGATACATTTATTGACGGGTTCTAGTTATGTTTGTGGTATATCTCTAAAATGTTCCTGTTGATGCTGTGGACTCTAAATAGAGATAGTGCATAAACACATTAGTTTTTTTGTTTGTTTTTTCTCTCTCTTTTTTCCAATGCCTTGGGTAAAGTAAAAACTCCTAAAGAGAAAGGCGATTTTTTTTTTTTTTTGAGACAGAGTCTCACTCTGTCACCCAGGCT
>NW_026652282.1:12114998-12140395 GCF_009828535.3 Hylobates moloch | reverse complement strand
TTTTTTTTTTTTTTTTTTTTTTTTTTTTTTTTTAAAGCATAAGCCCACAAGGACAGGGTAAATGATAAAGTCGACAGAAACAACAACGTTCTGAAAGCTGAAAAGCACGTAGATAAGTTGTAAATGATTTGGCCGACCCGAAAAAAAAATAATTTAAGCCAACAGTCTGGAAAGATGAGTTCCCAAAAGGCTCAGAAGTGGGTGTCCCAAGCACCTCTAGAAGTGGGAGGGATGAGAGGGGTGCTAAAATGAGGTTCAGTCCAAAAATCTTTGTAAGAAACAGTTTGATCCCAAATCTTCTCCCACATTCTCTGTGGTGGAGTGACTGCTCCTTCCAAGCCCAGGCAAAAGATGGGTTATTAGTCATTTGGTTAAGGTAAAAGAGAGAGCATCCTGAATGGGGGTTGCCTGACATCCATGAGGGCAGGGTGCTGAACTAAAGAGGATTAAGTGAACGCGTACATACTAGGTGCAACCACAATTCAGGCAGTTGGATCTGTACTTGAAAAGTGTTTCTCTAGGGGGAATCTTACCAGCCTAAGAGAAAAGACCTAAAAAGGACTGAAATTAGCTGGGGGAAGGACTATCAAATGGAACAGCCCAATCAGGTCAACAAGCCCCATTCCTGGGCTCAGACCTCAGATCAGCAACTTTGTCCCTTTCTTTTAAGTATGAGCAAGCAGCCATGAATTCCCAGACATCCAGGGAAAATTTCTAACATGAAAGAGAGTATAACACACAGGAAAAGGCAATTTGGAGGAAACAGAAGAAAACTTCAAATCATTAATAGCCAGGGGGTGAGAGAAGAAGGTGAGACAGTGCAACTAATAAATAAAATGAAGGTGTTATTAAAAAAGAAAACGGCAGAGGACATAATAGAGCCCTAGGAAACTAAAACTATTATAATACATTGAAAATTCAATAGAAAAAAGAAAGGAAGACAGAGTTGAAGAAATTTCCTATGAAGTAGAATAAGTAAGAAATTAAAAGTGAAAAGATAAGAAGGTCTAACATCAGAATAACTGAAGTTACAGGAAATGAGAAGAGACACAATAGGAGATGTAATCAACAATTTAAAAATTCAAGAGAATTTCAAAGCACAAGAGTCGGCAAGTGAAAAGGCTCTCCGAGTCCCTAGTCCAAAAGGTGAAACTATGCCTATACCAAGGCACAAAATGATGAAATTTCAGGACACAGGAGACTAAGAGATAATGTATAAGTTTCCAGAGTAAAGAAAAATTATGATAATTTCAAACAAAGGGCCAGGAATCAGAAGGACATTAGTTTTCTGAATAGCAACACCAAAAGCTAGCAGGCTAGAGCAATGCTGCTAAACTTCTGAAGGAAAATAATTTCCGGCCCACTATTTGGCACCCAAACTATCAATAAAATTGGAGGGTTGAAAAATAAATTTTCAGACATTAAAGTTCTTAGAAAATCCCCCGATCTCCCATGCACTCTTCTTTAGGAGGCTACTGGAGGATGGTCTTCAAAAAAGGATGCTAAAACAAAAGGGAAGACATCACTCAAACAAATCCCAATGTCCTGTGATGTTCCTTGTCTCGCTCTCTTTTTTTTTTTTAATTGCCATGAGAAAACATCAGGTCCTCATTGCCTCTAGTCTAGAGCTAGTTTCTTAAGCTATAATGTGCATACTAATCATTCCGGATCTTGTTAAATTGCAGATTCTGATTCAGCAGGTCTGGAGAAGAGAACCTGAGAGTCTGCATTTCTGACCAGCTCCCAGTTGCTGTAGTTGATCTGCAGCCCCTACTTTAAATTGCAAGGAGGCTTCTGGACTACTGGAACAGCCTAACTGATCTCTTCTCCAGCTGTGCCACTCTTTCACCTTCCTTTTCTCCAGTTCTTGGAGGAACTGGAGCAATTGTCCTAGGAACAATCTTCCTAGGACAAAGCTTTGATTGTGGTTTGACATTTCATCTCTATATTCTGCATCAAAAAGAAGTAACTGCCTTAGTTACTCTTTTCCACCACACTAACCTTTGTTCAACAGTGTGTAGCCTAAAGTTTATCAATATGAGTTTTAAAAATGCTAGTAACATCTTCATGTTCAAGGTATCTAATTGATTCTTTTATATCCACTGGTGTTTGTTTAATTTCTGCATGTTTTTATTTCCAAATTCTTATTCCTTTAAAAATGTCATTTCAAAAATTATTTGAATTGTGTCTAGAGTGAATCTTCTTCCATTGTTACATTTGTGTGTTGTCTTTCTTAGTATTATATATCTTCCATTGTTTTTGAATTTTGGTTTATAAACCAATCTTGAGAGCTCTCTCTCTCTCTCGCTCTTGCTCTCTCCTCTCCCCGTGTGTGTGTGTGTGTGTGTGTGTGTGTGTGTGTGCGCGCGCGCGCGCGCTTATATCCCCCAGACTAGCAGTGATAGTGGAAAATTGCAAATTATGTTGCTTGGCTCAGTTCTGTTAGCAAAGTTATATCCCCAGACTGTTGGCAAAAAATTCTTTCAATGTCTATTCACAAGTAGGGGAGACGGTTAAGCAACGAGGCTTGGTTATCTATTGCTATGTAACAAATCACCCAAAAACTTAATGTTTTGAGACAATAACGATTTCTTATTTCTCATAATTCTGTGGGTTAGTTAGGATCAGCTAAGTGGTTCTTTCCACATAGTATAGGCTGAAGTCACTCCAGTGGTCATATTAAGTTGGGAACTCACTTACTGCTGGAATGCCCAAGATGACCTCTCATTCTTCAGGGCTTCTCTCCATGTGGCTTGCCATTACCCAATATCTTGTCTGAGCTTCACAGCATGGTCATTGGCTTTCAAGAGGAATGGTTCCAACAAGATGTATTCTAGTAAATAAACACTTATTAAGCATTTGTGGTATCTCATTTACTAATGTCTCTTTGGTCATTCCAGTCACATGCCCAAACCCAGAGCCAATGTAAGAGAGGATTAGACAAGGTTGCCAATATGGAATACTGGTTTATTGAAGGTCACCATTGTAACAATCTCTCACAAAACTGGTTCCTGTATCAAGCCACACATGGAACCCTGTTAGTCTATTATTCTACAGGGGCTGAACCCTGGTTCACATCTTCCTGCTGCCACATACAGAATCCAGGACCTATGTGGCTTTGTTCCTGATCACCATTTTGCATATTGGTTCTGTTTCTGATACATGGAAATGTTTCTCTTCTTGTTTAAATCACAGGTAAAACATTAAATTTTCTCATTTATATTGTATCACTTATTGTTATATTTGAAGCAGAATCAGGAGTTAGGAGTCTCAAAATACTAATTGAAAATGTGATCTTGGCTGGAAGTCCGCCTCAACATCAAGCCCATTTTCCTTAGTAAGATCTTCTACCAGTTTGCTCTAACCTTCATTGAAAATGCCACTCTTCTTCTGTCTGCCCACTTTCCCTTCTCTTTTCCTTTGTCATTACAAAGCAGTGTTTGCTGGACAGCACCTGTCTGTACCTCATTCATGTTGTTCTTGGAATTATCCTGTTCCCAAGAGTTGCATGACACCATCTGCTTATTCTTCTAGCTAAATGCTGGCAGCTAGAAATACTCTTTCCCTTTGAACTCCCAGTATTTTTCTTATATTTCTCTTATGGCATTTATCACTTCCTGCTTTTTGTCATAGATATTTACATATGCCTTAACTCCGTCTTGGTTCCTTGCAAGTAAAGCTCATGCCAGGTTTTCTCTGCATCATGCTTTGTACACAGATAGTAGGCTCTCCAGACATATTTGTTGCCTTCCCACTCCAAGATTATCCCAAAGAGCTAATTTACATATGAAGTTGCAAAAAACTGAATTTCAAGGGAAGATGATATCTACATTTATTTTACATCTTCATCATCTCAGGTCATTTAATACTAAAACTGGTACCAATTGCCCTCATATTTTATTAAGTGCAATCAGAATATAATGCATGTAAGTATCTTAGTCTAATTTTAGTGGTTCCCGAGAAAATTCTCTCAAGACATACCTTGAGACCATACATTTAGGCAGGACACCATAATTAGAATCATCTCCAGATTTATATCTTAACCTTGCTACTACAAATTTCTTTTGACTTTTTAGAATATAGCCTTAAATGGAGATCTTTAGTTAACTGACTATAAATGAAGTCATGTACCCAGGTGAGATTGTGAACCCTTGGGAGTCGGAATCATGATTTATTTATCTTTTAATGCTCAGTGCCTAGGACAGAAGCTGTAGCTTTAAATAAATGTTCGGTGTTTTCAGACTTTGTTGGAACAGCCTGCAGGCTCCTCAACGCCCTCCCCCACAGAGACTCAGCAACAGTGTGCCTCTATTAATATCTATTTATAAAGGTCAGCCTATTCTATATTTGGAACACAAAGAACCTTTTAAGAAAGGTGGATTTCTTTTGACTGTTGATAACACGTATAGGAAAAGCTAGAAAAAATAAAAAGCTGTTGAAACACAGGGACTATGCTTAATATTTCTTGTATTCCCCACAAGGCCTTTTACAGAGCAGACACCCAGTAAATGTTTGATGATAAAAATAAGAAATATTTGTTATATTTTGAAAAAATATTCATGGTGGAATTTCAAATGTGTATTGTGATCAGAACTATGGCAGGGGCAAACCAGGGGCTCAATAAATGAGGCTTAACCCTCATTTATACCTTCCAGGATTTCTACCCCCACTGGTTGTCTTAAAACCTATTACAAAAATGAAAAGGAGGCCAAAGCAATGCTGTACCTATCTGGTAATGTCGCTGTTATCTGTGAAACCAACTACAAATTATAAAGCTTAATTAAGGGTCCTTGAGTCTTCATCACTGTAATTCTCCGATGCTTCATCAATATTAACACAGGGCAAAGTATCTATTGCTACTCTAGCCTTACTCATCAACTCATTAATTCGCTTCAAATCCCACAACTAAAATGCTCTTTGAATGATGTTATTATTGCACTGTAATTTGTATAAGGTACACTCCATGAAATACTTTCAATACATTTTATTGGGCATCTAATATGTGTCAGGGAACGTGCTGACATTGGGTAAAGAAATTCATGTATTAAACTAAAACTTCCTCACCATCCATTACTAAGAACAGATCCTGCCTCAGTTTACTATTTGGCAGGGAAGGCAGACATTTAACAAGCAAATACAATTTCCGTTTTCAGAAAGAAGTCCATGTGAGATCTCAAGAGACAAGTAATCAAGGATCAGGGTGAGGAGGGAGAATGCAATCAGGCAAACAACTTGAATATCATCTGATAAATGTTATACCAGCATATGGCCAAAGTACTATTAAAATTAAAAAGTGAGAGTATTTCATTCTCTGGAGGCTTGGGGAAAGCATCAGAAAGGAGCAGACATTTTCAGGGATGAATAGGCTTACACTAGGCTTAATAAAATGGGTGCCAGTAATGGTGGCGGTGATGGTACTCAGAAAGGAATTTGTTCTCGAAAATGCACGTATGGCAGGGATGGGGGACTCCAAGTACCAGTTGTGACGCATAGATGACCATCACACCACTCTCACTGATTCTTTAGCTTCTTAGTCTAGCACCATCATAACTAGTTGAACCAGTTCGAGTGGGAGTTGATATTTCAGATCAGACCTCGTATGTTTCCCTCAGAGTGTAGAGTTGCCATATAAATAACAAGATGTCTCGTTAAATTTACATGTCAGATAAAAAACGAATAATTGTGTAGTGAAGTCCCCAATATTTGGTACATGCTAGTATTAAACATCATTTGTGCTTTATCTGAAATTAAAACTTCATAGTTTCATCTGTTTTGACTTTTTGTGTATTTTTATTTGTGTATTTTTATTTATTTATCTGGCAAACGTCCCAGAGCGGTAAGAACCGGCAAGGTTTTGCGATGGCACAGCTGATTACAAACAAAAAGTCTCTCCAATCAGAAGCAAGCGCGGAGAGAACTGGCGTCCGGAATAGAGACGCTGTAACCAGGAAACCAGGGTGCGCACCCACCCTACCGTCTGCCGCTTCTAGGAGACGGGCGCAGGCGCGCGCTGACGTTGCATCCCGCGCTTAAGGGTGGGGACGACAGAGCGACGCTCTCGGACGTGACCTCAGCGCCTCTTTGTGATTGGCTGCCTCGGGGGCGCGGCCCTTGGGCGCGGACGCCTTAGATTGGTGCTGCGGGACAGCAGGGAGGGACTCCGGCTGCAGCCGCGGGAGGTCCGGACACTGGCGGCCATGGAACTCACCGGTGAGTGCGCGTCTCGCCGCCCCCCTCCAGCGCTGTGGGCCGCATTCGGATGGGGCTGTTCTGCGCGCGTGGGATCGTGGCGGGTGGTGGAGGGGATGAAACCGACCCGGCTCGAAGCCCGGAAGTTGGGTCGGAGGGTCTCCAGAGTAGGTTGGGGCTGAGGGTGCGTTTAGGGCGGACGCGCTGGGTTCCTTGGCTCAGGCGGGTGGGTCGAGGGACTGGGATCTCCGGAACCCCGGGCCTGAGACCAACGTCCACTCTCTGGCTGTTTTCCTTCTCTCTTTGGGCCTGGCCAGTCCCCGCCATGAACCCAGCGGGGTCGCTGTCTGAGCAGGGGTATCCCCTCCTTGGCCCGAGCGTTTCCCCAGCGACCTCTCAGGGAATCAGGGAATGAAGCTCAGACAGTGCCCAGGAATTGTCGGTGGAAGTACCATTCTCTTGACCCACAACTCCTGCCAGGTCTCCCTAAGGTTCTTCAGGAACCTCTACTGCTAATGATTGCCCGGGGCTCGTTGGCCGTGGTCGAGAATTTTACGGTAATGTCTTCTTTGCCACTTTAAGTGGCTGGGTGGGAACCTTGGACAAATCACTCAACTTGTCTGGCTTCTCATTTGTAAAGCAAGAGAGGTATTCACTAGAGCTCCAAGCCTCATTTCGGCTTTAAGAGCTAAGATTCTGCGATTGTTCAGCATATTGAACTTTTATGTCAAAGATGTTTGGAGTGAAAACCTGGTGGAAGTGGGCAGACTCCTCACAGAACGTTGCAGACTAATGACAAAATTTTAAATGATATCATTTGGTTCATTACTGTTTTTGCTGTCGTTCATCTTTTAAAACTGGTAGAACTGGAAGTTCAGGTTTAGGTGACCATAGTAAGAAAATGTTAGTTAAGCCACCTAAAAGTACAAACTTGGGGAATTTCAATATTTGGTAATATTGAATCTTAATTACTAAACTCGGGTCAACAAACACTTCTGGAGTCTTTCTGAGAGTATGTTTAAAATGTGGATGAGGCCGGGCACGGTGGCTCACACCTGTAATCCCAGCACTTTGGGAGGCCGAGGCTGGCGGATCACCTGAGGTCAGGGGTTCGAGACCAGCCTGGCCAACATGATGAAACCCCGTCTCCACTAAAAATACAAAAATTAGCTGGGCGTTGTGGTGTGCGCCTGTAATTCCAGCTATTCAGGAGGCTGAAGTGGGGGAATCGCTTGAACTCGGGGGGCAGAGGCTGCAGTGAGCCGAGATCGCTCTACTGCACACTAGCCTGGGCAACAGAGTGGGACTCCGTCTCAAAAAAAAAAAAAAAAAAGTAGATGAATTTGTTGGAGAGACTAGACAGTTAAGCCTTTGCACATACAGTTAATTGGCATTTTCTGAGTTTGCAGGTGAAACCGGAAACTCAGAGCTTTAGGATGGCTTCTCATCGTATAGTTGTTTGTTTTCTGGAGCCTTGGAAATCTCATTTGTAAAGCTGAGGAAGATTCTGACTAGATATCCAAGATTCTTTTTAGCTTTAGATGTCTAAGAATGTACAATAGTACTAAATATTGAGTGGGCATTTCACATTAATAAGGCTTTAGGGGACCCCTGAGATAAACATTTCGCACTTTAAATTGAGAAAATGGTCCCAGATACAGCCCATCTCTAGTTTAGCCTTTATCTTTAGACACCACACTGAAGGGAGGGACACTCATTGAGTTTGAAAGGCCTGCATAACTGATAGAAAAGTTTAAAAAGTGAAGGGAGCAGTTACATAATCACCCTCTTTGGTTTTTGTGTTTCTGTTTTTTGTTTTTTGTTTTTTTTTTTTTTTTTTGAGATGAGTCTCGCTGTGTCGCCCCAGCTGGAGTGCAGCAGCGTGATCTCGGCTCACTGCAACTTCCGCCCCCCGGGTTCAAGCGATTCTCCTGCCTCGGCCTCCCGAGTAGCTAGGACCACAGGCAGGCACCACCATGCGCAGCTAATTTTTGTATTTTTAATAGAGATGAGGTTTCTTCATGTTGGCCAGGCTGGTCTTAAACTCCTGACCTCAGGTGATCTACCCACCTCGGCCTCCCAAAGTGCTAGGATTACAGGTGTGAGCCACCGCACCCGGCCTAAATAATCACCCTCTTTGAATAAGGAAGGAGAACATATGGATTGTTTGCAGCATGTGCTCTGGTGACATTTGAAAAAGGTGCTCTCAAAAAGATAATTCGAGCTCCGGGTGTGTTTTAGTGTAAACCACAAAGGTAATACTAGCAAAACTTTATGAGATTAATTGAATCAGTGGCTAAGCTCTAGAGCAGGGGTTGGCAAACTTTTGTAGAGGACCAGATGGTAAGTATTTTCAGCTCTGTGGGTCATATGGTCTCTGTTGCAGCTACTCTGCTCTTGTAGCACAAAAGTAGCCATTCACATAAATGAATGGGCACACCTATGGTCCTATAAAACTTTACAAAAACAGGCAGTGGACCAGTATAACCGAGTTGGGATCCTGGCCTGTTTTAGTTGTCTGTTATTTTTTACCAAACCACCCCAAGACGATGTAAAACAATAGCCATTTTGTTATTTTTCATGATACTGCAGTGAGCTAGGCTCAGCTGGGTGGTTCTCTTGGTCTTGCCAGTGGTCACTAGGAGGCTGCATTTAGCTGGTAAGTTGGCTGGATGGCTGGGCCTCTGGCTCTTTCCATGTAGTCTCGGAGCTCTCCCTTCTCCATATTGTCTCTTCCCTTGCCCCTCTAGCACAGTAGATGGATTTCTTACATGTTGGCTTAGGATATCTAAGAGTGCACAAGTGAAAACCACCACACCTTGGAAACCACCACACCTTTTTTAGGCTGAGGCCAAAAATTTGCACATCACTTTCACTACCTTCTATGGGCTAAACCAGGTCCAAATGCAAGGGGAAGGGACTGTACTATAGAAGGGCATAAATACCAGAAGACATGACCGCTAATGAATCAGACTGCTGCATTGTGTTACCTCTAAGCACTGAATAACTGAACAAATTTTTTAACCCCTTTAAGCTTTAGACTTTCCATTTATAAGATGGAGTTGATAACTCATGGAGTTTTGGTGAGGCTGCAGTAAGATATAGAAGAGTCTTAGCATGTAGTAGCTGATGTATAGTGGCCATTTAATATGTATTAATAGGAGCTGGTAAAGTGTAAGAGTAAAGGGGAAATATATAAACGTGTGTATGTATGTGTGTATATATACTTAATTATTGGAAGAGACTGGTTTGTTAACATGGTAAACCGTGATATGCTGTGGTGTAACAAACTTACTGTTTAAAGTTACATGTAGCAGTATTTTTAGGGCAAAATTAAGACATCGTAGAACCTAGTTTTGTTGTATGTAAATGCCAAGCAAGTAAACGTCCAATGAGTAAATTGATGATATGCTTTGTTTTTAATTCTGGGGAAAGCTAACAAATTTACATTAACATTAAAACAGTATCTATGTCTGGATTTGTAATATGGAATGTGTTTTGTTTCTGAGCTGAGATCCTGTTTTACTCTTTTTCAGGTAATAGAGGACACATCTCTTAACTGGGTTGCTCTAAGAACTGATGTCTAAACCGTCTCAGCATGGCCTGTAGAGGAGGAGCTGGGGATGGCCACCCTGCCTCAGCTACACTCTTTCGGGTTAGCCCTGGAAGTCTTTACACATGTAGAACCCGTACCCATAATATATGCATGGTGTCTGACTTTTTCTACCCAAATATGGGAGGCGTGGAAAGCCACATTTACCAGCTCTCTCAGTGCCTGATTGAAAGAGGGCATAAGGTTATAATTGTCACCCATGCTTATGGAAATCGAAAAGGCATCCGTTACCTCACTAATGGCCTCAAAGTCTATTACTTGCCTCTGAAAGTCATGTACAACCAGTCTACAGCCACGACCCTCTTTCACAGTCTGCCATTGCTCAGGTACATATTTGTTCGGGAGAGAGTCACGATAATCCATTCACATAGTTCTTTTTCTGCCATGGCCCATGATGCTCTCTTCCACGCCAAGACAATGGGGCTTCAGACAGTCTTCACGGACCATTCCCTTTTTGGATTTGCTGATGTCAGCTCGGTGCTTACAAACAAGCTTCTAACCGTGTCTCTTTGTGATACAAACCACATCATTTGTGTGTCTTATACTAGTAAGGAAAATACTGTACTAAGAGCAGCACTGAATCCTGAAATAGTGTCCGTCATTCCTAATGCTGTAGATCCTACTGACTTCACTCCAGACCCATTTAGAAGGCATGATAGTATAACTATTGTTGTTGTCAGCAGACTTGTTTACAGAAAAGGTAATGAAATGATAGCTATAATTGCATTGTAGACTTTTTTCCCTATAGAAAGCTGTTGAATACTTGTATATAATGATTGTTTGACTTTTCATTTTGTTTTATGGTTTTATAATGCTATAAATTATAGCAAAGTTCTAATATTGGTTTATATATCCAAGAAGAGAGATTTTTCAGGATGGTGGTGAATGCTGTCCCCCAATCTTTGATGTTTTAATGGTTACTAAAAATAAGAATAACCTGATGCTGTTAAATTTCAGATCTTTTTAAAAATTAAAACAGTCCCGCACATGTGGTAAAGAAGTAAAGGGCAGGCCGCGTACGGTGGCTCACACCTGTAATCCCAGCACCTTGGGAGGCTGAGGCAGGCAGATCACGGGGTCAGGAGATTGAGACCATCCTGGCTAACATGGTGAAACCCTGTCTCTACTAAAAATACAAAAAATTAGCCGGGCATGGTGGTGGGCGCCTGTAGTCCCAGCTACTCCAGAGGCTGAGATAGGAGAATGGTGTGAACCCGGGAGGCGGAGCTTGCAGTGAGCCGAGATCGTGCCACTGCACTCCAGCCTGGGTGACAGAACGAGACTCCATCTCTAAAGAAAAAAAAGAAGTAAAGGGCAGAGCTCACAGATGGCTTTTTTCTTCTGATTGCCAAAGTAATGTCTTTTCGCAGATATTTTGGAAACTAAGAAAAGCACAAAGATGAAAACTAAAATCAGCTGTAACTGTATTATTCAGAGATACCCTAATGACTATTTTGATATATAGCTTTCCTGTCTTTTTTATGTGTATGTACATATACTGAAAATCAGTGGGCTTGCTCTGCACGTTACTGTATTGTAGCTTGCTTGTTTCATTTCATTATGTATAAGACAATAATAACATATTGGCAGGTAAGTGATGAAGAAAAGGGGATTAGATGTCCTGGGATCAGATGATGGGTCTGGCCTGCTGTGTGATCGAGGACAAGTTGCTTAACATCTCTAAGTCTCAGTTTTTTCATTTGTGTAATTTAAGCAACATCGGGAACCTCGCAAGGGCTCAGTGATAGTTCCTATAAACTATTAGCCTAGTTTGTAACTGTCTACTATTATCAAGGAGGTTTTTTGGTTTTTTTTTTTTTTTTTTTGAGACGGAGTCTCGCACTGTCACCCCCCGGGCTGGAGTGCAGTGACGCGATCTCAGCTCACTGCAACCTCCGCCTCCCAGGTTCAAGCGATTCTCCTGCCTTAGCCTCCGAAGTAGCTGGGATTACAGGTGCCCACCACCAAGCCCAGCTAATTTTTTGTATTTTTAGTAGAGACAGGGTTTCACTGTGTTGGCCAGGCTGGTCTCAAACTGCTGACCTCGTGATCCGCCTGCCTCGGCCTCCCAAAATGCTGGGATTACAGGCGTGAGCCACTGCACCTGGCCAAGGAGGCTGTTTTTTGTACCTCTACAGCACTTAATGGACACTGCAGTTGAATGTGTGGAGGCTTGTTTACTAAAAGTCTGACACAGTCTGGTTATAAAAAACAGTGTCTTAGTGCTATCTGAAAACCTGTCCACTAATCAAAAGTGTCATTTATAGTAGGGAATCATTAAAAAAAATACATAAATACATACCCCCTTAAATAGTTAATATTTGAATTAAACTCAAAATATTAATACACACTGAGTTGCCAGTAGTTTGATGTAGGATTGCAGGCTTTGAGTGCTGGGCCACTGGTTTCAGCTGCATCTTGTACCCTCTCCTTCATCAAACGTAATCTACCATTGCTACTTTGAGTTTCTTTTGAGTGGGGTTAGAACTTAAAGGCGTATGAACTGATATGCTTCAGGAGTTTTAATTTGTTTTCAATTTTATACAGTAGTTTAGGACACCCCTCATCTGCCAAGAACTTTTTTCTGTGACATTCCTTTATTGGATTTTTCAAACTGTTCAGCTTAGTTTTTGTGGAACCTCTTTTTGTCAGTTTATATGATATTGAATTAAATTACTCAACACGACGATAACAAGTACAACTGACATCAAACACATGTGTGAACAAACAACTGATTCTTGACAAGGAGTGAACTCAGTGGTGTGCCAGTGTGCTAGGGAGTGGCCTAAAATCTAGATGTGGGCCTTGGTCAGTTTACGTTTGGAATGGAGAACCTTGATTGACCCAGCAGTCCATTTAAGTGGAGGTTGGCAAGGAAACTTGGCCTGAACTTCATTTTCTGGTTTGAAGGCAAGGACATGCTTTCATTCTTTAATCAGGGACATGTGAACTGACTGGCATTCTGTATTCTGAATTCCTCCTGGGACATTAGTGATGTGTTTTTTTGTAACTTAGGAAATGTACCTAATTTATTTTTTAACCAAATAGCCTATCTTCTTGAGATAGCTAGCTGAGAAAGAGTATGACACGTGTGATCAAGGATCAGCAAAATTAACTACCCATGCAAAGATTAAACCTGTTACCTTTACTTCCCTAATGTGGTATTTTAACCAGCTGAGCTAACCACCAATGGAGTGATGGTATGGCCTTTCCTGTACTCAATTCAGTAATTGAACAGTTATTTGTTGAACCCTCTCCGGATGCCAGGCACCCCGCAGAAAGTAACATTCTGAGAAGGAACAGCCATACTTGTAGCCCAAAAGTGAGTAGTTGTATTAATGGTCCATTCTTTATTAACAAGTTAATTTCCCTAGGAGTTTATTGGACCAGATATCAAAGTCCCACTGGAATGTCTTAAGTGAGAGAGAGGATAAATCAAAGTTTTCCTTATCCAGGCTTTTTGGCTGCCTTTTTCCTGAGCCTCCTCTTCCAAGCCTGTTTTGCTCTCAGTCAGGATTTACCAGCACTCTGCATGTGTAGGCACGCTCGCCTGCTTCCTTCTGTAGTGGTAATGACAACCTACATTTGTATTCTGCAGTTGATAAAGCCTGTTCGTGGTACAATACCTCATTTGACCCTCCCAACAACTGTAGGGTAGATGTTATCTACATGAAATTGAGTCTCAGAGAGGGTAAGTAACTCACCCAGGTTACACAGTAAGTAACAGAGATGACACACGTGAGTCCAGCTTTTCTTGAGCTAAGGTATCCTCTTCCTCCACCCATGCCCAGCCACTCATATCCTAGGTATAGATCAGAAGGTTCTTAAAAGTATTGTTAGACTGAACTTTAAAAACAGTTCGAATGAGAGATTTTCATTGTCTGTTTTGTGTTCACATGGCAGTTGAAAGTCTCTAGGTTCCATTGCATTATACTCTTCTTAGAGGCTCCAGAATAAATTTTTTTATAGTGGTGGAGAAAAGCTTTTATTCTTAGAATAAGAGTATAGATCATTGGTAATAGTAATCAGTTGCATTTCTTATGAGATAGTTGTCAGGATTAAATGACATAATGAATTTAAAGTATATTGCCTGTCATAGCAAGCACTCAGTTACTGTTAGCTATTATCACTTATGACTATTGCTCTATGTTTTTTGTTTGTTTGAAGAATGGGCTCTTAACCTTGTATGAGAAAGAATAGGGCGAGGAAGAAAATGGATTGAAGGAATTGTAGGAGACTAAATGTTAAAAGTCATTAAACTACCTTCTCGTTTATCTAGAAATCCAATTGAGTGATTTGGTAGTAGACATGAAACAAAGATAGCTATGATTTTAATGAGAAGCCTTCATATTCAGAAAAGCTACGTGGGAATTTTTGATACATACAATAATAGTTGGAAAGTACTAGCAGAGTTTACTTAATGAATTCTACTTTGTATTATTTAATTTAAATGACTATATATCTATATATATATATAGATATATATGTCATTTCTCCTGTCATCTATTTTATAATATCTGCCTATTTGGGGTGGAAGATTAAGAAATACAATTCTTATGTGTAGGTGCATTTTTAAAATTAATAAACTTAGCTCTAGGTGTATTATTTTATATTTACTTTTATTTATTTATTTATTTTTTGAGACGGAGTCTCGCTGTGTCGCCCAGGCTGGAGTGCAGTGGCCCAATTTCGGCTCACTGCCAGCTCCGCCTCCCGGGTTCACACCATTCTCCTGCCTCAGCCTCCCACGTAGCTGGGACTACAGGTGCCCGCCACCACACCCAGCTAATTTTTTGTATTTTTAGTAGAGACGGGGTTTCACCGTGTTAGCCAGGATGGTCTCAATCTCCTGACCTCGTGATCTGCCTGCCTCGGCCTCTCAAAGTGCTGGGATTACAGACGTGAGCCACCGTGCCCTGCCTACTCTTACTTTTGAATATGTACGATTTGTAATTGTTAATGAACTAGATTCTCAAATAGTGTTGACATTGTTGTGACTTTGGATAGCCACTCACTTTTTCAGACTAATAGGGCATGATTTACTTTATTGTTTTCTATTACCTGAGATTGTGTTTATATATTATAAGAAAATCATTTTGGAGAAAAAAGGAACCAAGATGCATCCTTTTGTTCTATGGACTGTAGTGATCTAACAGTTGATGCCCTGCTGCCTTCATTTACCCCCATTCCAGGAAAGTGGGCTATAGCTGGTTTGAACTTAAATTTTGCTGATAGTGTAGTGTTCACTGCAAAATTCTCTGTACCAGCCACATTTTAAACAAAGTGGAGGCAGCAGTTAGATTTCGTTGCTTAGCCTTTTCCTGTGGCAGTAAGTGGAATCACAGACTGCTAGAATTTTATAGCTGAAAGAGACTTTAGGTACATAGGTATCTTTATTTTATAGATCATGAAACTTCCCCACGATCAACGGGCTTGTTGGTAAAAAAGCTGGGACAAGACCCAGATCTCCAATCAGCTGCCTACTCTGGAGAAAACGAACTCAAACCTTAGCCACCTTAAATGTACCTTTTTTAGAAGTACCCAATGTGTAAACACAAGTGAATAACTTAAAGAATAGTCTGTTGAGATGAAACAGAATAGTGCATATTTTGGGTGTGTGGAAGGTAATGCATGTCAAGGTCTACGTCTTCAAGAATTGTAACTCTTGGGGGACCACTGCCAGTTTGCAAACAATTCCACTCCTGGAAAAGGTTTAAGAGAGTTTCTCTCCTTTATGGAGTGCATAGCTAATACTTTTCAAAATGAGTGGATTCTCAGTAGTTCTGGTGAATTTTTTTAAGTTTAAATATTAATATCTCCAACATTCAACTTTATATTTTCAGGGATCGATTTGCTTAGTGGTATAATACCTGAACTCTGTCAGAAATATCCAGATTTAAATTTCATAATTGGAGGAGAGGGACCAAAGAGAATCATTTTGGAAGAAGTTCGGGAAAGATACCAGCTGCATGACAGGTATTGATGAATTTCATGTTGTCTTGAGGGAGAAGATGTCAATTATCTCTATTTGGTTTTAACTGCATGCATACCTTAGGTGTGTTGCTTCTCCTACATGTAATTGATATACATATAATTGATATAAATGTAATGCAAGGACTGTTTTCAGAATTTTTATATAAAATAGGAAACCTAGTTAAAGAATTCACAATTTTATTTTTTCCATTAGCCCAATATTATTTGACTTTGGGGGGCCATTGTTGGAGGCACCATGAAAGGCACAAAAAACAACTGCTTTAACTGGAAGCGTTTGCAGATTTCCAGGCCATACTTTGTAGTGATTTAAGTAATAGGGCTCAAATCATGTAAATTGCTCTGCACATACAGATTTGGACAAGTCTCTTCCTCAATAACTTACACAACACAAGGCATGTACGTGTAAAGCATCAATTTTAATAAAAAGGCCATTTTCCTGTTTAGAGATGGCACTTTAACATTTAATTATCAAAGTTTATTAATATTATTACATGCAAACTAGTTTTGGAGAAGGTAAAGTTTGATATGTGTAACAAAAGTTAGAAATAATGTTCGCTGTATGAGTTTTAACCCAACTGCTTTATAAGGCTGTTTCTATTAGATCAGTGTTTGGTGATACTAATCTTTTGAGGTGGAGAACATTAGCAGCAATAAGAATTTCAGTGTAATATAAATAGCAGACTTGGTTTATAAATTAAATTTCTTTTGTAGCATGAGTTTTCACTCCTTTCTTCCCCTCTCATTTAAAAAATCAGGGTGCGTCTTTTGGGAGCTTTAGAACACAAGGATGTTAGAAATGTCTTAGTTCAAGGACATATTTTTCTGAATACCTCCCTTACTGAAGCATTCTGCATGGCGATCGTGGAAGCAGCCAGTTGTGGTTTACAGGTAAAAAGCTTTGAGGGCATTCATGGTTGGGATTTCTGTGTATTTTGAAAAATAATGAGACACATTCCATAATAATGTTGTAACTGGTTTTGTTGATCTTCCTGAGTTATGATTATGGTGGAGTATGTGTTCTTTCTTTCTTTTTTAAGGTTGTAAGTACCAGAGTTGGTGGAATTCCTGAGGTGCTTCCAGAAAACCTTATTATTTTATGTGAGCCTTCAGTAAAATCTTTATGTGAAGGATTGGAAAAGGCTATTTTCCAACTGAAGTCAGGGACATTGCCGGCTCCAGAAAACATCCATAACATAGTAAAGACTTTCTACACCTGGAGGAATGTTGCGGAAAGAACGGAAAAGGTATGTCACATGCTGAGAAAAGATTGTGTCTGAACTCTTACTTGATGTTTCACGTACACATTTGCTTTTTCTTACATAGATGTTTACCATTTCTGTTCTATTGCTTAGGTTGATGAAATCTCTTCCAGATGAAAAGAAACAGATTTTGGTACACACACCGGGCTAAGTGTGTAGTCAAATTATTGCGCTTGACATTTGAAAATAGCAGTAATACAGTCTAGCCCCCTCATTAAACTGGGCATAAAGAAGTTACAAAATTTTCTAAAAGTCACAGTGAGTAGAGACAAGCCGAGTATTAAGTCTACTCTTAGATATTTTCTTGAAGCTGTTGATAATTCTAAAGCAAACAACTCTATTAGGAAATGCATGCTTTTGCTGATTGCAGCAACTTTATAACTTGTGAATATTTAATTCAGGCTACTTCCTAAACCTCTTGTAGCCCTTTTGCTAACTACTGTGATTTTCTCCAGGAAAAGGATTTTTGCATCTTTGGGCTGATTGAGAACATAGTAAGTTAGAATTCAAAATGTACGTGACAAACGTGGGAAAAATCACAAATAAAAAGCAGCAACAGAGAATTTCCAAAAGGACGGGTATAAGAAATAGATTAACACCCTTAGGTAGGAGATTACGGTTGTGGGAAATGCTTCCTGAATTTGAATTAGGGACTGCTTTTATTCTCAGTTGCATCCTTTACGTCCTTTTCATGATGTTCTCTGCCTCATGCCTCTTATTACCATGTAACAAGCTGAACAGAAACAACTCAGCTTCTTAGTGTGTAGAAACTGTGAACCAGAAAGATAACCAGATGGAACATGGAGAAGGTAGTAGTTCAGAGTAATGCTACCAACGTGATATTCAGTGGAGCAATGAGTTTTTAGCCTAGAGTAGATAGCAAGTTGGAGCTGAGGAGAATAGCTCTTTACTGTAAGGCTTTCTTACTTGGTTTGAATGATGAATTCCAGTATATAAGATGAACTCATATTTGAATGGAAGTTCTAAAAACTTATCTCTAAAAATTGTCTGACACATTTTCCATTGAAACATGAGATGTTTGCAACAGTCAAATATTTTTGACTGAAGCATTTTGAGACATTCTGACCTTCTGCAAGTCTTGTACTGTCTCCCCCATATGAAACATGGAAAGTTGGAGTCTAGTGCTTACCTGTTGGGAGTACATGTCAGAGTCCCCGGGCAGCCTTTTCAGACTCTCTCTACTCCATCTCGATGTCCCCCTGCCTCCCCAACCACTCCCTAGATTCCAGTGTTATCCTTTAGGAGCAGAGATAGAATTGGGGGTATAATTGGCAGGGATATTTGGTTAGACAGGTTATTTTGATGATACCATCCTGATCTCCACTCCCTTTGAGAACCACGGCACTGTAAGTTGTGACTTGACCTTCTTGATTGACATCATATAAACCCCAGAAGCCTGAGCCACTGTAGGTAATAAGTTAACAGGGAAAGAACTATGGTGACGGTTTGACAGCATATATTAAAGGGGCTAATTGGGATTTTTTTGGTAACCACATTTTTCTTTTAGTTACACTTAATGGTACAGCATCTGTATTTTTTTAAATTCTGCGGTGATTTATAATACACTTTTAGAAAAAAGTAAATCCTTGCCTGTAATGGATTGTCATCGCTAATATTCTCTTCATAGTAGTAAATTGTTATTTTATCACTTAAAACTGTAAGTAGATTAATTGACCTGAAATAAAGCTGGACAAAAAAGTCAATTTGTAGTTACTCTTTTAACCCTATGAGATTTTAATTCATTTCAACTCCTCCTTCTTAGTTTAACTGTGCTATTTAGGAAATTGATCATGAAATTAATTTGGAGTTCATGCTGTAAACATACTTTTTCAATTGCAATTCACCAGTCTCAGCATAATTCTCAACATAATTCTGATTAAAATGTTTGTATTCAGAACGTCCTTAGGGTAAAAGAGCTGGATGAAAACATGCCGTACCTTTCAAGGGCTGTTGACCTGTACAACATGCACTGCATGTTATAACTTTCTTGAGTTCAAAAGGAGACGGTTTAAAGGTCTAATATATGAGATTAAGCACAAGTAATACTCAAATTACAAAATATGAATGTTGGCCCATTTGATGTGTTCTGAACAAGTATGTCTAAAGATCTTTGTTTTTTTGATATTTTAGAGCTTAGTACTTAGCAGTGTTTTAAAAAGCAAACCACCTACTTCAAGTTCTCAGCAAAAAACGTTATTTCATTTGCCAGCGTTTGACCTATACTATCTACTGACATTAGTATGTTTAAAGATCTTTGTTTTTTGATATTTTAGAGCTTAGTACTTAGCAGTGTTTTAAAAAGCAAGCCACCTACTTGCTCAGCAAAAAACATTATTTCATTTGCCAACGTTTGACCTATACTATCTACTGAAATTTCCCCCATCTCTTTGTCTTCTTTTATTTGATATCCATGAAATGCTTCTGTATGTCCTCACCATCCATGCTCAGCAACATGTACAGCCTCATGTGGCTGTTGAAAGAGGAGCCTCGTGTTCCCAGAAGTATGCTAGATTGTAGCTCTCTGCTTGTGGTTGATGTCTGCCAGATGCCAGTGAGAGCATCTCAGCTTAGTCGAGGAATCTTCAAAGGCAAATCCTGCTTCAGTACTGCTGAAGTCACTGCTGAATTAAATATTGACCCTACAGTGGTGACCCCAAAAGCTGTTCAGACTTTGAGGGACTTTGGAATTCTAGTAGTTGGCTAAAATTGATGGTGACTCCCTAGGGGAGAGGAACTGTGGCTTATTCTTTGTATCACACAGCCTCTAGCCCGGTGTCTTGCCCAGAATAAGTACCCATTAAGTTTTGAATCAAATGGCAATAATTATCGTGATTAAGTTCATTAAGGATATCATTACTATGACAACAACAACTAAACACAAGCAACTTTTGTTTGCATTTGTTTATAAAATGTTCCTGCAGGACCGGGTCATTGTTTATCATGGGGCAGGTGATGGGGTGATGGGTGAAAGTGCTCACACTTGGCTTCTCTCCCTCCAGGTATATGACCGGGTATCAGTGGAAGCTGTGTTGCCAATGGACAAACGACTGGACAGACTTATTTCTCACTGCGGCCCAGTAACAGGCTACATCTTTGCTTTGTTGGCAGTTTTCAACTTCCTCTTCCTCATTTTCTTGAGATGGATGACTCCAGATTCTGTCATTGATGTTGCAATAGATGCCACTGGGCCACGGGGTGCCTGGACTAATAACTATTCTCATAGTAAAAGAGGGAGTGAGAATAATGAGATATCTAAAACCAGGTAGAAGAAAGTCTAGATTGTAAGATTTTAAACATTTGTAATAGTTCTATAAAAACTATGGAAAATAACCTTGCTTTTGGGGGGGTTTTGTTTTTTTAGAGTTAATTTAGTAAGTTATGCTACCTCTATATCATTCAATATTTTCTGTTGAGGAAAGATAAAAAATTATGCAATTCCTGAGTGTAGAAACTTCTTGCACTTATTTAAAATTTAGGAGAGAACATTTAAGCCACTCAGGTACGAAATTTTTCAGACTACTGAAATCCCTGTAGCAGAGATGTTTTAACATTATATTTTGAGAGCTTTGGGTGCTGAAGGGCCAAACGTTTTCTGGGCATTTTTTGGCCAGTTTTTAATGTTACACCATTAGACACTCACCAGATGTTTACAAGTTTTCTTTAGGGAACTACAACAATTATATGAACTGTTTTATATCATGTTCATATACATTTATTAGGAATCTAAATCATGTCTTTAAACATTTATTAGGTTCACTCAGTAGGTGTTACATATAATTAACAGGTTCCTTGAGTAAGATAGTCCATTAGTTACCAGCACATTTTGAACCCCTGCTCTGTGTAGAATGTTGAACTAGATGCTTCCCACCATTAAGGACCAGGGGTGCATTCACTCTTTGTTTACCATTCAAATGGCTTACTTCATCGTAATCGTGGTTGATATGAGATCAATATCCAACATGCCAAAAATGCTCATGCCAGTTAATGCCAGGAAAAAAATCACCAACACACTACTAGTACTTTGTTCGTGTTGTATGCATTCTCCTAGGTAGAGCCTTCATCTTCAGTTGTGTTTATGAAGATATTTTTTGCTTTTTAAATACTGGGGACCGATATCACTGTTGATAGTGCAGAGAAACCCTCCACATTTTTCAGTGCATAATTGAGTTTTCTATAAATGCCTTCGTGTTTTCTGAGCAGAATGTACGAGGTGTGCCATCCCAAAACCAGCTGCTACCCTGTCCTTTTAATGTAAGTCATTCCCCTTCACTGTGGCCTCACTGATGTCTGATAAGTATTGTCAGTGTGCAAAAGGCTTTACTTCAGAATGTTTTATTTATAGCAAACTAAGTTGAAAATTTTAGGAACAGTCTTTGTGGGTGGATGTTATTAAATGTAATTGTTGTTGCCCAGAGCCATGGGTTTTTTAACCCCAAATTATCCACATGGTGTGTATTATGAATTCTTTGAACTCTTAAGGTTTTTGTGAGAAAAGGACTGTGAATTCAAAACAATGAGGCACTTGTGGGTGCACTATATAGATTCTGACAGTGTTGTGATTCTGTATAGGATTTTTAAAAATGACGACATTCACAAAATTTATTACTTTTTAAAAAATAACATGCCTATTAACTGGTTGCACTGATATAAAAGAAATATATTTGTGTTTCGTTTGTACTAAAATGCAAAAGCAAGAGTGCAATTTTTAAAATCTAGAAGTTAGGGGTTTTGTTGGAGAAAAATGGACTGGTCTTTAAACTATTCAGTCTTATTGGGATTTTTATGCATAGAAACTCACATATAAACATGAAATAAACAGTGCCAATATTCATAGTAAAGTGAGAAACTATAATATTTGGCCATTATTCTATTCAGCAGGTTTTAGAGGCATGCCACCATTTTTTCCTTATATGTTTGCTTAATTTTTTAAAATTGTCATTTAATTCTTAAATTGTCATTTATTTGAGATGGAAATAAGATCTAAAGTTAGTTGCCTTTGCCTGTAAAACATGTGATTTGCAAATTATTATTTTTCTTTTTTTTTTTTTTTAACAAAGGGAAGTAAATTTGTTTCACGTAAATCTTAAATTTCAACCTTTCTGGATACCTTAATTGTAACTGTCAGTGTTGCACTGGTCGGTATGTGGAAACACATTGCTCTACCCTGCTGCTTACGTTGATTTTAAAGTGAATTTACAGTGATGAGGAATTTGTGAAAAATATATTGTGTTTCTTTTGATGTTTCAAAAGGTTGCCTATGAAAAACTGATTTGTTAAAACATGCTACATGTCCAAAAATAAAGAGCAGAATGACATTTTGATAATTTTCTGAGTTTGCTTATTTTATGAACAGACTATTATTTACTAGTGGAACAGGCTATCCCTGCCCCTGACACACTCTTTTTCAGTGCAATTTGGATGTGTTGCTTGGTCTATTAGTAAAGCAAGAAATACCCTTTGGGCGATGAATTACTCTGTCATTTTTTGTTTCTAGAATATCTTCTCCCTCTTACTCATGGAATAGCAAGTTCAATTGTGCCTTTGTTTCCTTACCCAAATAAGCCCTTGTTTTTCACTGCCCTAGCATTATCACGTGAGACAAAGGAAAATATCTACAAACTACACTGTGTATGTGAGCTACATAATTATGCTTTCTACTTTGCCCAACACAAATTCATAAACTTTTTTAAAACATTATGAGACTTGTGATTTTCTTTCTTTCTTTTTTTTTTTTTTTTAGCTCATCAGCTATTAGTGTATTTTCATTTATTTATTTATTTATTTTTGAGACGGAGTTTCACTCTTGTTGCCCAGGCTGGAGTGCAGTGGCACGATCTTGGCTCACTGCAACGTCTGCCTCCCGGGTTCGAATGATTCTCCCACCTCAACCTCCTGAGTAGCTGGGATTACGGGCGCCCACCACCACACTGGCTAACTTTAGTATTTTTTAGTAGAGATGGGGTTTCACCATTTTGGCCGGGCTGATCTCGAACTCCTGATCTCATGATCTGCTGTTAGTGTATTTTATGTGTGGCCCAGGGAAGCCAAAAGATTGGACATCCCTGATTTAGTTTCTCCCACCCCTTTTGTGGGAAGCAGTAGAAAACAGTCACCTATGTTTATGTTTTGATTTATCTTATGCCAAAACTTATTTTTGGCAAAGTCAGGGTAGTATAGGTCTGTGTTTACTTTTGTGAGGTATTTTTAAAGCCTCTTTATCCATCTCTGCATTCCCAAATGGATGTGGCTAGATGTTAAATTGTATCATCCTGTGGCTGGATTTTTTAATATAAAATTATGAAAAAGTTCTATGTAGAATCTGATTTGTAGCCTATAGTACTTGGGGGAACTGATTTTTATCCTTTATCATTTCTATTTGGGTATGGCTCAGTGGTTCTCAACTAGGGTTTGGGGGAACAGTTTTGTTTCCCAGGGGACATCTGGCAATGTCTGGTTGTTGTTACTAGATGGGGTGGCGCATTGGCATCAAGTGAGTAGAGGTCAGGGTTGCTGCTAAGCATTCCACGATGCTCTGGGCCATCCCCCACAACAGATATATCTGTCCCAAAATGTCAATAGTGCTGAGGCTGAGCAACCTTGGTGCTGTTGATGATTTCATCTGTGAAAGATAGCATGAATCAACTGTCATGTATCAGTAGCCTTTTATGCCCATCACAAATGTAACGTTCAAATATAGTAAAGATGGTCTTGCCGGGCGTGGTGGCTCACGCCTGTAATCCCAGCACTTTGGTAGGCTGAGGCGGGCGGATCACGAGGTCAGGAGATTGAGACCATCCTGGCTAACACGGTGAAACCCCGTGTCTACTAAAAATACAAAAAATTAGCTGGGCGTGGTGGCGGGTGCCTGTAGTCCCAGCTACTTGGGAGGCTGAGGCAGGAGAATGGTGTGAACTTGGGAGGCGGAGATTGCAGTGAGTCGAGATCGCACCACTGCACTCCAACCTGGGTGACAGAGCGAGACTCCGTCTCAAAAAAAAAAAAAAAAAAAGATGGTCTCTCAGAAATAGTATAGACATCCATTTGAACCTTAATAAAGTTGAGCTTCTCATGGCCAACTTTTTTTGGCATGTAAAACATAGGACAGCCATGTTTTAAATGAAAAGACCAAAACAAGATTGAATAATGTTATAGAACAATATACATCACTGGTCTGACATGACTAAATGATTGCCTACTTAGAGTATAATTGAAGAAAGATAAATGAAAAGGACTAAAAGAGTTGTATTCATGTATTTTCATACACTGGCATTCTACCAGGTAATATAAGCTCAGTAAAGTAAATCTTATGTTAATATCTGTTCCTTGAGAGTTAAGATGACTCAAGGTCTTTATAGTGCTCTGATACACTGAAATCGATGAGCTGTATGTTGTGGCTCAAGGTTGTATTCTTACATGTCAGCTTTTTAATGCAGTGAAACAGTTCTTAACCAGGCAGTCATTCTAATTTGCCTGCATGCTAGGAGAAATTCCCATATTTTTGCATAAAGCATTTGTTAAGATTTATTAGGCCACTTGTATAACTATATTTTGGCTTGTCTTTTCAACTGATTTTAAAAATTTACAAAATCTAACATAGCCAAGAATGAAGGCAGAGACCTAGAGTGATGAGGAAAACTAAAAATAAACCCATTTCACTTGTGTTGACCAGCTGATAAAATTGCCCAATTACAGAAGGTTGATTCATGAAATATTTGGGTACTTCATCCAGAACCTAGGGCATCTCTTTTGTCCATTTCACTATGACTCTTCCATGATCAAGGATAGCCCACATTTTTCAGAAATGGGCACCACCTTTACCAATGCTTGAAATGCAAATGAATGATCAGGAGGGAACCTTGCCGTGGGACCTTGTCCCAGATGGAACTACCATGGCGAGTAGTCTGATGCTTCTAGTGTGACACTTTTACTTGGAGAGGCATCCAAAATAGGCCTTTTATTAAATACAGGCCTGGCCAGGTGCAGTGGCTCACACCTGTAATCCTAGCACTTTGGGAGGCCAAGGTGGGCGGATCACCTGAGGTCAGGGGTTCGAGACCAGCCTGGCCAACATGGCGAAACCTCGTCTCTACTAAAAATACGAAAATTATCCAGGCGTGGTGACACATGCCTATAATCCCAGCTTCTCGGGAGGCTGAGGCAGGAGAATCGCTTGAACCCAGGGGCAGAGGTTGCAGTGAGCCACGATCGCACCACTGCACTCCAGCCTGGGCAACAGAGTAAGACTCCATCTTAAAACTAAATACATACATACATACATACATACATACAGCTTTAGGGTAAATTGTCTTTTTTTTTTTTTT